>NC_081755.1:48346781-48646781 GCF_963082965.1 Carassius carassius
TAAAGTGACTTGACTAGTTCAGTAATGGTTAATATAATATATTAATGTAATATTATATAATATATTGTTTTATTGAATATAAACCACATTTAAATTGAAATACATTTCTTTTGTAGCTGTTCGTGCTCATCAAGAGCTGCTGGGAGGAAGATCCAGAGAAGCGTCCGGACTTCAAGCGGATCGAGGGTGCTCTGGGGAAGATCTTTAGGTGTGTGAGTGACGACAGAAGCGAGCGTTTGATTGAGTTTGGTGGTCGTGAATGTGTGCTGATGTGATGCTTTGTGTTTCTGCAGTAACCTTCACAACCAGGCCAATGCCAGCTACATGGACAACCTGATCCGCCGGCTCCAGATGTACTCGAGGAACCTGGAGCACCTGGTGGAGGAGAGGACAGCTCTGTATAAGGCCGAGAGAGACCGAGCCGACCAGCTCAACTTCATGCTGTTGCCGGGGTCAGAAACACACACACACACACACACACACGCTTAAACACAGCAATCACACACACATAACAATTTTTAGGCATTCCTTGTGTGTTTCTAGGCGAATGGCAGACGTGACCCTGATTTGACACATTAAACCTTCATAAACCAGAAAGATTCTGTTCTGTCTCTTATAGTCCAGTGGTTCGCTCTTTGAAGGAAACGGGTCGTGTGGAGCCAGAGCTGTACGATGAGGTCACCATCTACTTCAGCGACATTGTGTGCTTTACGACCCTCTGCCATCACAGCACACCCATGGAGGTGGTGGACATGCTGAACGACATCTACAAGAACTTCGACAGCATTCTCGACCATCATGACGTCTATAAGGTGCACAAAAACAAGATGTTTTCAGACGCTCAGAGATAACAGCTAGCAGAATAGCGTTTTTATTTTAATATTTCTAAATTAATATTTTAAAATAAATAGTCAGAACATGTTGCTGTGTTCAGGTGGAGACCATCGGTGATGCATACATGGTCGCGTCTGGTCTGCCAAGACGCAACGGAAACAGACATGCTGTGGATATTTGTCTCATGGCTTTGGACATCCTGGAGTTCATGGGGACGTACCAGCTTAGACACCTGCCAGGAATCCCACTGTGGATCCGTATTGGGATCCATTCAGGTACATACACATGGGAGGATGGATAAAGAGACCATTTTTATATAATATACTAGGAATCGTTTCTATAACATCTTGAGGATGGTGGCAGTGACACCTTCAAGTCAAAATGCTTAAAAATAACCAAAATCACTTAAATATCAAGTGACATACTGACATTCTAAGCTTCTGCCATTCTAAACCAATTAGCCACCCATGAGACCCAGCATACACGTAGCGATGCCCCAGCAACTGCCCAGCATACAAGTAGTGATGCCCCAGCAACTGCCCAGCATACACGTAGCGATGCCCCAGCAACTGCCCGGCATACACGTAGCGATGCCCCAGCAACTGCCCGGCATACACGTAGCGATGCCCCAGCAACTGCCCAGCAAACACATAGCGATGCCCCAGCAACTGCCCAGCATACACGTAGCGATGCCCCAGCAACTGCCTGGCATACACGTAGCGATGCCCCAGCAACTGCCCGGTATACACGTAGCGATGCCCCAGCAACTGCCCAGCATACCCATAGCGATGCCCCAGCAACTGCCCAGGATACACGTAGCGATGACCCAGCAACTGCCCAGCATACACGTAGCGATGCCCCAGCAACTGCCCAGCATACACGTAGCGATGCCCCAGCAACTGCCCGGCATACACGTAGCGATGCCCCAGCAACTGCCCGGCATACACGTAGCGATGCCCCAGCAACTGCCCGGCATACACGTAGCGATGCCCCAGCAACTGCCCGGCATACACGTAGCGATGCCCCAGCAACTGCCCAGCAAACACATAGCGATGCCCCAGCAACTGCCCAGCATACACGTAGCGATGCCCCAGCAACTGCCCGGCATACACGTAGCGATGCCCCAGCAACTGCCCGGTATACACGTAGCGATGCCCCAGCAACTGCCCAGCATACCCATAGCGATGCCCCAGCAACTGCCCAGGATACACGTAGCGATGACCCAGCAACTGCCCAGCATACACGTAGCGATGCCCCAGCAACTGCCCAGCATACACGTAGCGATGCCCCAACAACTGCCCAGCAAACACATAGCGATGCCCCAGCAACTGCCAGGCAGCTGCATATCAATATCATATCATACACATAGCGATGCCCCAGCAACTGCCCAGTATACACATAGCGATTCCCCAGCAACTGCCCGGCAGCTGCATATCAATACCCCAGCAACTACATACATATCAATACCCCAGCAACTACATACATAGCGATGCCCCAGCAACTGCCCAGCATACACATAGCAATGCCCCGGCAACTGCCAGGCAGCTGCATATCAATATCATATCATACACAAAGCGATGCCCCAGCAACTGCCAGGCCCCTGCATATCAATACCCCAACAACAACATACATAGTAATGCCCTAACAACTGCCCGGCAAGCACATAGTGAGGTCCAGCATCTGCCCAGCAACATCAGCTTGAAAATATTTTTTGTATATATAAAAATATAAATTATGGTAAAAGGAATCAAGATAAAAATGAGCAGTTGGTGTAGTCACACTAGTCACGTGTGTGTGTGTGTGTGTGTGTGTAGGTCCATGTGCGGCTGGTGTGGTGGGTAATAAGATGCCACGTTACTGTCTGTTTGGAGATACAGTCAACACGGCATCACGAATGGAGTCTACAGGCCTGCGTAAGATGCAAACACACACATTCACATGCACACACCCACACACACCCACACTCGTTTAGTGAAATAGCTGATGTGTTTCCAGCTCTGAGGATTCATGTGAGCGAGTCAACCATCAAGATCCTGGAGCGAACCGACTGTAAATTTGAGTGCGAGCACCGAGGAGAAACATACCTGAAGGTGAGAGGAGAGTCGGCGGCCAATCACAGGCTCTTACATTACCTTCCAGCCAATCGCAGGCTCTTATTTAAGTCCTCCTGGACAATCACAAACTGTTACTGAAGAGTTAAAAATAAAAGCAGAAACACATAGTGTGTGTTTTTGCGTTTCAGGGTAAAGGGAAGGAGATGACTTACTGGTTGACTGGAGTCACCGGCCAGAAATACAGTCTGCCAATACCACCAACAGCGTAAGATTTCCAGCACTCATCATGTGATCATAAAATACTGCCAGAATACATTTAGTAAAACTT
Organism: Carassius carassius; assembly: GCF_963082965.1. Lineage (NCBI taxonomy): Eukaryota > Metazoa > Chordata > Actinopteri > Cypriniformes > Cyprinidae > Carassius > Carassius carassius. The sequence continues at coordinate 48,349,998 of NC_081755.1, forward strand.
TTACACACGGTGGAGTTATTATCAGTGCAACATAAGACTACCATTCACAACAACTAATGTTAATTTAATACGACATAGCATTTCAGATACAATATCTTCTTTTTCTCTACCAATAAAAATAAGCCAAAAGAAAGAACAGAGGGTGTATTTTGTTCTACCGTCTATTTATTTCTATAATGCCTTTCACAAAATATATTGTAGTTTTGTAAAATCTGAATACTGTGTTTGCAACTTTATCTCTCATTTGCAAGGATTCTGAAAAAAATGGGATGGGGAGCTGTTAACTCGCAATTGTGATATAAACTCACATTTGTGGGACTAAAAGGTTGTGAGATAAAAAGTCACAATTAACATTTTTAAATTTTTAATTCTACTGCGGAAACAAGAAAAAAAAAATGAACTGAGATGTAAACAGAGAATTCTGAGGAAAAAAAGTGAATAAGGTTCTGAGGAAGTAAAAGTTTATAACATGCAATTATTTATTTTTTTTGCCAAGGAAAAAAATGAATGGAATCGCGAGATGTAAGCTTGGAATGCTTTGAAAAAAATATAATTTTTAAGATATAAAATCAGAATTCTGAGAAACAAAAATTTTAGAATTACGAGATATGAATTCACAATTGCAAGAAAAAAAGTCAGAATTGTGAGATAAAAAGTCATAATTACCCTTTTTTTTGGCAAGATAGAACTCTCATGAAAATGTCATCATTGTCAGATAAAACTGAACAATTACCTTTTTATATTTTTATTCAGTGGTGAAAAACAAGCTTCCATATGTGTATGATCAGTAGTACTCACAGACACACTGATTCTCTCTGTGTGTCTTTTTCTCCTCAGAGAGAACTTCCATCGCCTGCAACAGGATATGGCTGAGAGGATCGTCTCCACGCTGGATAAACGCGGGAACGAGCGACGCAAAACTCTTTCGACTCGCCAGCGGCGAACACAGAGACACAGCAGCGATGGGCAGCCTGAATACCTACACCTGAATGACCCCACAACATACCTGTAGAAAACACACTCACACACCTCTATGGATTTAACTGTATCCCTAACTCCTTAGATTTGATTGTTTATTCTATAATTTATTCATTCTGAATGTGTTTATTGTAACATGAATGATGTATGAACTGCTTCTTACTCACATAGTCAATAAAAGAACAAACTGTATTTTATTTAGATGGTTTATTAACCAAATTGGCTCATTAATGAACAATCAGTGAAAAAAAAAAATCTGTTTTCATGCAATTAGCAGACACTTTTATCCAAAGCGAGTGGAACATAAGCAATTCATCACAAAGCCAAGTAAACATTAATGTTCAAAATAGGACTCTCATCTGTGTTCTGGAGATCTCCCAAAATATACACAAGCAAAAAATGTTTTGCTGAGGACTGACGGATGCCACTGCTGGTGAATCGTTTTCTGCATCTCCTTCCATGTTAAGTTCTCTGACATGGTCATGAACTGAGAGCCACAGGAACTGGATTTTTGATTTCATGAGGTCTATCGTTTGAAGTGAATATGAATACGAGCTGAATCCATATCAAGTGTACAACTGGTATGTTGGATTATTTACCCTCTGTATTAATTCTGCTGTTCACATTACTCTTCAGACTTACACAGATTGTCCGGTTTTAGTGGTGACGAGGGCGGAGTCTCCCAGTTCTGTGGCAGGAAGTGGCAGCCCATGCTCTGCCCATCCATTACACAGGCTCCGCCCACAGGCTCCCTCTTTGATTGGGATTTCCTGTGTCTGGCCATTGACATGCGGCCAAGTTGACAGGGTCTCCTCGTCCTGTTCTGTGGTTGTCGGGGTTTGGGGCGTAGAGTCCTTTTCACCTGCTGGACGGATAGACAACACTCATGCATTTACATCCACCCTCTTAATGCGATTAGAATGAGATTTTGGCAATATTACGATATACCTCATGTAAACACAATACTTCGATCTAAATAATGCGATTAAGCTCATAATTGCAACAAGCATAATTTCTTAACATAACTGGCGTACACTGATTTTAATCGCAATATACAGGCATGTAAAAAAAAAGTGAGCGAAAAAGTGAAAGTGAAAAACACTTCACTTCATACAATACAATAAACACCTAAACTGCATTATTGCCGCTCTGACCAAAGTGTGCATGTGCTCTTGACGTACACGAATGATGGGACACGCATCTGTATTAATACCTAGATTAGAAACGATGGCAGGGAAGAAAGCATCACACAATTCACAATTCTGGGGAGCCGAGAAAAACAGAGTTCATGTTGTAGAGGTTTCGCAGTAATGCAGTACAACAAATTCAGAATACAACCATACAAAAGTGTTTTGCACTAGAAGTAAATAAACTGTACTGTGCAGTGGGGTATGTGAATAATGGAGGTAAAAAGCGTTGCTCTTGACATGTAAGCATCATAATGCTATTAAGTCTTAGATTATTAGAATAATTGCATTATTCATGCTCATGTTAACATTGTCCCTCTATACGTTTACATGGACATCAGTAATCTAATTATTTATCTTATTCTGAATAAGACAGAATAAGGTGTTACATGAGTTGCTTTTAGAATATTGCTTTTATGTTCCTGTTTTACATGTTATAGTACATCCGACATCCAACCCAGAATTTCACATACAGTATCAACATACAGTTTGTCTTTGTTTTGTTGCCATACAGAGCCATTGGCCTGGTGCCAAATATAGTTTTGGGTGTTTCATTTTTAATTTAAAGAAAGCTTCAAGTGCAGTTAATTATTTGTCAAACGGTTGACCACTGTCACGTGTGATCCTGTCGCAGAATGCAGCGAAAAGTCCTACTCCATGTCTTATTTCGATGTGTGTTTACTTAGAGTTAGATTTTAGCTGGATTAAGGCAATCAATCTCTGTTTGCAAGGTAGATTCTTAATCAGAGTATTGTCTTAATCGTGTTGGAAATTGTTGTCCATGTAAATGTACTGACTGACTAGTTGAGCTAATGATATAAAGGTCATGGATAACACTAAAATATACCTCTTATCAATATCATACTGTTTATGTAAAGTTGAGTGCCATCTTTAAGTTCTGATTGGGATAAATGTTTCTAAAAATACTATTTTCTTATGAATAACGGTCCCATTATGATTCAGATTTTACACCTGACCTCAATGATGTCAATGTGCAGTGAGATCATACAGAAGTATAAGGGACTGTTTAAAAAAAAAGAAAGGATGCATAGCTCTTGTAGCGTCTCACATAAGAGCTGCACGTTTTAGAGTTGTTCAGCTAAAACGAGACCTTGTGTTTTCCATGTGAACGTCCTTAAACTCGACAGATGGGTCTCATGCTGCGCTCATTACATCAGAACAAGAATGGAAACCCAGCGTGGGATAAAGTAATATAATGTTCTGTGTTATCGACGATTTCAGTGACAAGTTTTCAGGTTGGTTCAGGACAGGTTTACGGATATGGTGTCCCAAAACAGTTCTGGAATGATCGAGCGACATACATCAGGGAAACCAACTGATTCAAAGGCAAATTCAGTTTTAGCCTACGTTTGCATGTTAGTTTCAATTATTTGACTACAGAATAACACCACAGAATCACAACCACGTAGACGGGTGATGAACAGTAATAAGCACTCAACATACTGACCTCCTGCTTAAATCTGAAACCGCAGGGGTTAAATTTAGCAAACAGGAGTGTCGTTGGGTTTTCCACTAGCTTAAGACGTGTTCTGCATCCTGAGGTAACGGATGCATGTGTGTGTGTGTGTGTGGAAAGGAGACATGAGACATGGGCCCGTCCCTGAAGACCCCTCGCCACCCTCTTGACCCCAACGAGGAACTGAAACTTATTAAAGTGTGTGCATGAGGTATGCTTGGTTCGAAACTCATTTAGGCTACTAAACAAAACGCATTTTGCATTCCATCGCGTTGCATTTCCTTTAATTTTTTTTTACATAAATGTGTGCTAGATGTCCGACTGTTGTGATCACATCTAGTACAACGGCGTGTCACTTTAAAATACGCGATTTCTAGTTTTCGTTCTGCTGTCCTACAAAAACAGATTCTCTGATGTGTTTTAAATTATATGAACTATATTAGCATTCACATTAAATAATAATAAAGTGAAGCGACATTCAGCCAAGTATGGTGACCCATACTCAGAATTTGTGCTCTGCATTTAACCCATCCGAAATGCGCACACACACACAGAGCAGTGAACACACACACACACACACACTGTGAGCAGTGGGCAGCCATTTATGCTGCGGCGCCCGGGGAGCAGTTGGGGGTTCGATGCCTTGCTCAAGGGCACCTAAGTCGTGGTATTGAAGGTGGAGAGAGAACTGTACATGCACTCCCCCCACCCACAATTCCTGCCAGCCCGGGACTCAAACTCACAACCTTTCGATTGGGAGTCCGACTCTCTAACCATTAGGCCACGACTTCCCCATTAGAGCATAATAAGGTTATGTTTGTTCTTAGCACTGTCTGTCCACTTCACCTGCAATCGAAATGAGTAAAAATACAAGTTTTCTGTCCCTATGAAAACTAACCATGGTAGTAAAAGTGTAGTAAACCCTTGTTTTTTTCTGTTTTACTTCAAATACCATGCATTTTTATTTTTGTAGTAAAACCATGTTCCATTTTCAAAAGGGTAATTGGAAATTAGACATGAACCGCTTCTCAATTTCAGATTTCTCTTGCAGTTACAGTCGTAAATTTATTAAAGCTACATAAATAACCATGTGTTATATAGGCTACTTATTTTACACAGCCAAAACAGCATTTATTTGCCTGAAATTCCAGAATTATCTAGATATTGACTAACTAGTTATCTTCGATATATTTAGGCTTTATTAAGATGTCCCCAAGAAACAGACAAGAATGAACCTTCATTATTTATGACTTCAGAAATGATAAGCAGGACGATTTCTGATAAGGGGTTATTTAAAGTCAAATGGATTCTGATTGGCTGTCAGTGTATTTCTTGTTCATCAGCACTCTGTAAGGGATTCATAATGAAAGTGACTTATATAGTCTTGGACCTTACCTGTGCTCTGTGAGGTCCTGGTGTGGCGTCTGTAGATGATGAACCAAAGCAGAAGCACCAGAACCGACACACTCACGAGCAGCCCAACACAGATCCACACGCTAGGGCTGATGGAGGACGAGGACGAGGACTCGTCCAGACCTCTGCTGCTCTGCACCGGCTTCAGCACCAGCGGAGGAGCCTCTAGAGCAACCAAAGCATCCAACTCAACATAAAACACCATCATGCACTGATCTGCCCAAGAGTGTGGCTCACCTGATGGCGTCAGTCCCAGGGATCTGTGGGAGACGCAATACTTGAGCAGAGAATCCCACTGAGAACCAGGAGCACATGCTCTCTTCTCCATCACTATCAGCAGAACTGATGAGAATAAGAGCAGCGATGGAGAGATCACGGGAGGTGAGAGAAACACAACACTGTTTCACTTCTTCATTTGTGATATCGGAGAGAATGAATCACTGACCGAATCTCTAGAGAGACAAAGAGTGAAACAGCCGAGCAGAAGGAAACGGAACTTTATTTTTATCCACGTGTTGTTATCTGCATTACTTCTTATGATAGATAACATAAAGCACATAGAATCAGTGGGTGTAAAAAAAGAAGAAACAGCAACAACAAAACAACAACAGCAACATCTGTTCATGTCTCAATGCCTGGATGGAAATCATCAGATCAAGTGTCTGTATTGATGGGATTTTCCCTTTTTCTAACGATTGGCACTTTTCTTCATTATGTGTTTGAATCAGCTGGTGGAGACTTTTAGTGAATAGAAACTCTGTTCTATGCTTTGGTAAATTAAAGTTTTAATAATGCAAAAAATATATAAAAATAAATCACGAGTAAAAAAAGTTGAAATGACTATGAGAAAAAATGTTAAAGTCAAATTAATGAGGTGAAAAAAAAAATGTCAAAAGATAAAATATGAAATAAGAATGCAAAAAATGTAAATATATGAGAAAACATTCTATTTTACAACAAAACTCGAATTCATGAGATAAAAGCCAAAATTCACAACAGTTAAATTCTGGAAAAAAATCTAAATTATGAGAAGAAAATGATTAGAATGATATAAAGATGGTTAAATTATTATATTTTGAACTGACAATATATAAATCCTTCAAAATACAAATTAGCCTGTAAAATACAAATTAACGTCATAGTCGGACTTTTTCGGTTCCCTCACCACAAACATTTTCTTTCCTTTTCCTCTAAATGTTTAAAAACTAAAACCGAAAACTTATGATTTACTGTAGCAGAGTCCAAAATATTAAACATGAAAATGAAACTGCTGTGAATTTACATACACTAGACAAAATACATACATACTCACTGATGGTTTCAGTCATTTATAGGAAACCAGGAGCAGATGATCTCATCGCCATCACGCCTCAGAACAATAATGATGACTCGATCATTTCTAGCCTTTGTGAGGAAAGAGAAGGTCGAGAGGTCAAGAGGTCGAGAGAGAAATTAGAGCAGAACAAAAGAAGTTAAACTGAGAGAAAGAGGAAACAACTTAAACAGATGGAGAAATAACACAGACGGATTTGGTCTAATAATATAGCGATTCTCAACCAGCGGGCTGTAACCGAGAAAGATTATAAAATAAGAATGTTAAATGATATCACGTCCTCAGCTGTGAATCTGCCTGTGTTTTCTCTCCTCTCTTCTCACTCCTTGCTCTCTCCTCCCTTCACATGCGTATGTATATCTCCTCATGAGTTCAGATGAGGACAAGGAGATAAGGGTCCTCCAGCTGGGGTGCTTCACTGAATCCAGCCTGAACCGGTCCGTCTGGATCAAGATGCATCCTTTTGTTTGCCAGATGTATTCCTTGTATGTACTTGTTTTCCCCTTCACATTCATAAATGATGTAGTGTTTAATTCCTATTGGATAAATCTCTGCACCACCCTTTGGAGTACATCTATATAATCTGTTGAAGTAATAATAAACTTGGAAGATGTTTGTGAACAGACATTTGGCTTCATTTTCATAATTCCTTCCATGGGTCCATTTGGTGACCAGATTTCTGAAATGAAAACCAGGGACATTTCCTAGTTCAGTGCTCAAAATATCACTGAAATCTCACTTGTGATTATCTACATATTAAAAACAGGGGAAAAAAAAAAAAATATATATATATATTTTTTTTTAATTGTTGTGGTTTCCATATATTAATATCATAATTGATAATTACAGTTACAGTACAGTATGTCAAACAGCAATTATATTAAAACAGTTGTGGCCTAATATTGAAAAATTATGGATTTACAAAAACACATTAAAAATAAAACAATAAATATGAGAACATATGATAATTAAAACCATATTTAACAAATATGTTATTTTCAAACATTTTCACAACTGTGAGTAAATACAACTTTTCAAATGTAATGTTTATATATGGTTATTATTTTGCATTTTAGGCTTGTTTTGACCACAAAGTATGTGCTTTCTGCAAATGTTATTGTGCAAGTGTAATGGATTAGTATATTATTTTTTATATTATTCATTTAGGCCTATTGCAGTTGTGTCGGCTGAAGTTTCATGAATGTTTAATAGGCCTATTGTGTGAAAAACAACCGTGCAACCGTATCATGCCTTGTTATACAGTGCACACAAACAGTATTACTTTGCTTTAACATGTATATTAGTATGTGACTTCACTTGAAACGATAATGGTGTCTCTTTTGGTAACTGATGATAATAGCGACACACAACCAAGTAATCAGCATAGCACCCTCTGCTGGGGAAAATAATCACAATATGATTGCCAGGTGGTACCCATCTCCACTCCTAAACCTACCCATCTCCACCACTATACCTACCTATCTCTACCTTTAAACCTACCATCTCCACTCCTAATCCTACTAATCTCCACCCCCTAGATGTGGATCCAACCACACCCCCTGGATCTTGTGTTCTGCAGTGACTGACATCGGCCCAACGTCTGTGTACTTTTAGGGGAAATCTATCCTCCTTTTGGTAAAAAATTGATGTAGCCTTATAAATCGTAAGCTTCAGTTGAGCACAAGTGCAGGATAACCGACTGAATTAGTGAACCAGTGTCCAACAAAAACACTCAAGACTGTTCATTCATTTATTGATTGAATCAAAGAGAAAAACAATTACAAAAAAATCACATGCCACAGATTACAAACCTCATGATTGACAGCAATGCTCACAGATATTCGAAAGTGAAGGTAAAAGACACTCGAATAATAACAAAGGCACTTTGGAGTCACCTTCCCTGAGAGAAGAAATCTGAAAATACAGCTAAGAAACATCACAGCGATGGACTCGTTCAACAAGACATTCCTGCTGCTGACATTTACATTAGAAACTTTGTTTTTCTGTTTGTGTTGTTCATTTCCATTTTTTACTAGATTTACAAAATGACGATGATACTGATGCTCCCACTTTACAGTGCTCCCATTATGGGTAATGAAAGGTTCATATTTTGGTTTTGGTTATCCCCGTACAGGTTGACATGCATGCAAGGTCAAAAAAATACTTAAATTTCCTTATAATGCATTTATTTCTACCTCATTTGCTTAACGACTCCAAAACGTTTTCATTGCATCATGCATGTAATGGCTGATAAAGCAGCGTTTGTGAGCACAGTGCCAACAAGACCAACAAGTGGGCGGGCAATATGCTAAACTGACTCTTTCTTTCGAAAGATAATAACTTTATACATAGTGCACTTTCAAATTGAAAACGTTGCAGGATGTTTTCATTCATTTAGAGCCGTGTTAGACAATGCATGAAAGGTCATTTTCCAAAATCCATAATAGGAGCACTTTAAACATGCTCTTTTTTTCTAAGTGTGTAAATTTTGACCTGGTACATCAATTTCAAATTATTGTTTTAACATTTCAAGGTTTTACCACATAATTATACCTTAGTACGTCATTATTGACTTAGTACATCATCATTTTGAAGTTACCTCATAATTTTGACTTGAGTATATCAATTTCAAGTTTTTATTTTTTCGTTTCCTAAAGCATTACGATTTACTACATTCATAAATCAATAAAAAGAGACAAAGTAAACAGTGCTGGACTGATTGTCAGATGGCAGCTGTAGAGTTTAGCGCTGATTTTATGGCTAAAAAACAAAAAAAGGTGATTCAACAGATTCAAGGGTTCAGATTGGTTTTAGTGCAGATTTCTAACAGAGAATCAGTTCAAAAGCAGGCTAGATTGTGAAATCCCATGATCCTCAGGGGCGGAAGAGGTGCGGCTGCATCAGGACGAAGCTGAAGTTGTATTTCGGAGGAAGGCCCTGATGGGACGTGCTGTTGAACGCCTCCCAGGAGAAGACGGGAAGCCCTCCATCTGTGGTCGGGCCGTTCACCGCCTCCGCTACGAAATCCTGAGCCATGTGCAGATCTGTGACCTAACCGGAGAGCAACAGAGCATCAGGAGCTGAAGACTCACTCTGATTGGTTTAAGACAGGCAGTCAGCTGACCTTGGTGTCGTAACATCCTCCAGGACTGGCTCTCTGCTCCTGCAGGTCATTACGACAGCAGATGGACTTACACGGGTCGCCCCGCGAGTACGGGTCACTCTCATAATCTGAGGACAGATTGACACGCATTATCATAATATGAACATTCAAATATAAGAACGGCTTTTAATGGGTGATGTTTACAGGCTAAAAGAACCAAAATTTAGTAACTACATTTTTGTGTTTGTATTGTTATTACCATTTACTTTTATTAATTTCTAAAGAATCATGTTTGTTTGTTTACCAAACCTAAGCCATTAAATAAATATTTTAATTTGTTCCTATAGAAACCTAAATCAAATTAGATAAGCAATTATGTTTTGATTTGAGTATTTTACAGTGACCATTGTAGGTTTTAATACATTTAACTTATGGCAAATCCAGCTAGGGCTATTGTCTGTAACCCTGCCAAATACAATAAAGTAAAAATAAATGTTAACTGATGTAAAATATTAAAATATCTTGAACTTATTTTATTTCATCTAACTGCCAAGGCAACATTTATCATTTGTAGTAAAATAACTAAAACTAAAATAAAACAAAAAACAATTAAGACATCACTAAAATAATAATAAAAACTGTATAGACAAAATAAGAAAAACTTAAAATGAAATGGAAATGCACACGTTTTTATATTTACTTTTATTTGCATCTCTTTTTTTATTTGCATCTCATTTTTATTTATTTTACATGTGTACACGACTTAGCAAATCGAGGGAATGAATTAGGGAATGAAATAGTAATCGTGTGCAAGTTGTAGTACATTGAGGGAACAAATGATGCACATTTTAGTATATCGAGGGAAGGAATTCGCAAATCGTGCGCACAATTTATTTATTTTTTTCTCTTGAACATCATGTGCAGGGCTCCGTAATATACAGATTAAAATTAAGCAAAGATTAATAAAGACGAAAACTGAAAATACAACATAAAATTTAATTCAAAATATTAATAAGAGCTATTATAGTGACACTAGATAAGATATATATTTGTGTGTGTGTATCTGAGAATTAAATAGATCTTGAATCATGTGGCCGGTCGAAGTCTTGCAAGTTTTTTTCTTTAAGACTTGTTATCATTTATTTAGTTTGGTTACCTAAGGAAGTCTAGAAGTGCCATCACCATCAAGAGTTGTGACTGTTATTTACCGTTGTATCTCATGATGTGTTTGAGGGAGTTCAGGTCGCTGACGGATGACTGGTCACGACGGAAGATCTTGGCACGAGGGCAAAGGTCGTAGGAGAAATCCTCGCCGTGCTTCTTCCACATCTGCTCGTAGCCGCTCAGATCGTAGATCTTACGGTGGAACGGCACATTGTACGATGGCCAGTAACCTGCAGATGCACACAGTTACTAAAGCAGCAGATGTACGACATGTCAAGAAGAAGAGAGTGAAGGGAGTTCAGTCGGACCTCTGCGCAGCGTCTGCGTCTGGTCTGAATACTCCACCAGTCCTGGGATCTGCTCCACCACAGTCAGCGCTCCGTCCTCCAGACTGCTGCCCAGATTCACTTTACTCCGGTCCACCACCATGTACTGGTTATTATATGTCCCTGATGAACAGATTCAGCCCAGGATCAGACAAACTCGCATGACAGAGCAAACACAGTCCAGAAAGCCAAAAACATCAGCTGATCAGTAGTTTCATTAGAAACTGTGAATGTTGATTCCTGACCAGAGTTGTATCTGGAGAAGGTTTTGGCCCACTGCTCTCCAGTGTTTGCCAGTGCGTGTGCCAGTCGAACCCTCTGCCAGGAGAACAGGCTGGCAGGAGTCATGTAGGAGTACAGCGAGGTGTTGAAGACGTTATTGGTGGTCTGAGTCATCATCAGACCACTGCCCAGCAGATAGAAATCATCCAGAGACATCAGGAACCCTGAACACACATCCACAGACTGAAGTCATTCACATACTGAAACCACACACTACACACACACAGTATATACTGCCTTGATAGTTCACAAATACTACATTATACATGAATTCAATATTTAAAAAATGAATAATGCGCAATGTATACTTCACTACTACTAAAACAGTACATTTAATAACTAAAAGAGAGTGAAATCAGTGAGTGAGTGAGTGAAAGAATGAGAAAGCAAAATAATAATCGAGTGAGAAAGTGTGTGAAAGAATGAATGAGTGAACAAATTAACAACTGAGTGAGCAAGTGAGTGAATGAATCAGTGAGTAAGTGAATGAATGCGTAAGCATGCGAGTGAATAAGTGAATTAAGGGAATAAATGAATGAGTGCATGAATGAATGAGCGTGCATGAATAAGTGAATGAATGAATGAGTGAACAAGTAAATGAATGAGCAGGGATGTGCAATTAACCCCATTTGATTGTAATGTGCTTCTCATCAGTAAAGCCGGTCCCGTCATTAGTAGTGAGTCACTTGCCTTCAGATTGAGCGGCAATCACTACACAGAGCAGTAGTTTACTGACAAGCTAGGCATAATCACGTTCGAAATCTGCGATTATGAATGCAAAATTGCCTTAACTGTATGAATGAGTGAGTGAAGGAGCGAATTAATGAAAGAGCAAATTAATAAGTGCATGAAAGACCTAATGACTCGAGTGAAGGAGTGAATAAATAACTGAATGAACGACTCAATGTTAAAGAGTGACAATCAGTAAATTAATGCATGAGTGATTTAGTAAGTGAATGAATGAGTGAATGTGTGAGTACCAGGGTAGCTGCTGAAGGACAGTCTTCCGGTGGCCGTATGCGGCTCTCTGAGTCTGAAGTCCCAGTGTTTGTAGATGCGCATGGTGGCAGCGTATGTGTACCAGCTGGAGTGAGCGAACAACAGGTTCTCAAAGCCAGGCAACATCTGAAACACACCACAGGTGAGAGAAGCCATCACATCCACTGCCTCCTGACAGCAGTTAGCGTGATGTTTGCTACCTTTATGAGCGCAGAGCAGTGGCCCATGGGAGGAGCTTTATACTGCTTCATGCTGGACGTCCCACTGGGAACCAGCGCCGGGATCAGATCCAGCAGATCACCGATGGCATTCAGGAACTGGATGGCAAACTGGGACAGAGGCTACAGACACACACACACACACACACACACACGAGTGATGATCTGATCAAAACCAGCTTCAGCTTCAACACATGCAAACATGACTCACAGACCAGATACAAACACAAAAACTAACAACCCTTCACTTTAATAAACCGCAGAATCGGATTTACAAAAAAACTATTCTCTTTGTATTGTTCTTACACATAATACGCTGAAACTCTTTTTGAATGTTTATGGTATTTTGATGCAAGAAATAAGACGATTAAAAGAAATAGAGCTTTTAGTTTAAGTTAATTATTAATGTAATAAATAGGAAAAACTATGGAAATGGATCCTTAAAAACTTTTCATGTTTAAATCACTTTTTAAGTTAAGAAAAAAAAGATGAATAAAAGAAACTGAGCCATAATACAGATGAAATACAGAGCCTTCTTAAAACAAATAAAAACTCTTCCTAAATGCTTGCATCATTAAAAAAAAAAAAAATAGGATAAAAAATATAAAATATAAATATAAAATATATTATAGTAACAAATGGATTCAAAAAGGAAATTGAGCCTGATAAAAAAAAAAGAATTTTTTAGATGTAACTTTTAAAGAGAGAAATAACAAAGCCTTTAAAAATTCGTTTTAGATGTGAAGTCCTTTAAAAAAATAAGAAATATGAAAAAAAGGAAACAGAGCCGACTTATTAAAACAAATACATCTAAAAAGAGTTTTGCATAAAAAATAGGAAAAATAAAGGAAGCTGGTCTTTAATAAAAAAAAATTTCACTGTTTAACTCATTTTCCTATAATTAAATGGGGAAAATAAAGGAAATAGGGTTTAATATAACAAATACATTCTTTTAAGATGTTTAAGTAATTTTTTACGTAAAAAAATGGGACGAATGTAAGGAACTAGAGTCTTAATAAAAAGATAAAGAAATGCAGCCCTAATAAAACACAGAAAGTATGAGAAGAGTGTTTGAGGATGAGCTACCTTCCTCCCGTGTTGTTTGGCCCAGTCGGTGACTCCGGCCTGCAGTCCGTCCAGCTGCGCCAGAATCAGCCCCGTGTGAATCCACAGAGGATCAGTGGTGTTACCCTTCACCTGACGCCGAGACCAGTCGTCCTGCGTCCTGCGACACACACACACGCGATCAGCACGTCCTGTCCGGAGCCGAACACACACACACACACACACACACACACAGACACACACAGAGGAGCGTCACTCACGACATGAAGTCCTTCACAGCCACCAGTGTTTCGGGTTTCGTGATCAGCTGCGGATACATGTTGGTGTAATGATCGAAAATCTGCCTGAAACACACAGAACACAACAGTCACTATTATTACTCACTCATTACAAAAATACAAGTTCTGCATTTTATCTTAAATAAACGGAGAATCCAAATATACGTACATCATAGATCCGGCTGAGAACAGCGTTGTCTCAGTATTCATTTGAATACTATACTATTTTATATTAGAACTAACAGCTATATACATTTTACACTATTAGAAACAGTTTTGGGGGTAACGCATCAGATTCCAAGTCTCCTGTCCCTATACTGGGAGAAATCAGAAGAACAGAAGTGTTGTGTGCGCTGTGTGAACATGATGTAGCTCTAGACTAAATGTGAATGTGCATTAATTCATCCCACGCACACAAAAACATTTAGTATTCATCAAAATGAATTAAAACTAGGGCTGTGCGATATGGGGAAAATATCTAATTGTGATTTTTTTTTTTTTGAGATATTGCGATTTGATTTGCGATTTTAAATTTGCAAAGTCAAGCTTCAGCTCAATATTGTCAATAATGTGCAACACAGTATGAGTATCATTACCCTGCTAAAAAAAAGAGAGAGAGCAGAAATTACTGCTTGATTTTTACCCTACATTTCTGCCATATGTCCATCAGCTTGAGACAGTCACCATTGATAAGCTACTACTAAATATAATGAAGAAATGTTACGGCTTTAGTTTGTAGTTAATAATATTAACCCTGGTTTAGAAACCCGTAAATGCAATCAGTAATACTCATTTCACATGCAAAAAGGCATGCCAATCACCGACGGCTCATTTACATATTCACAGTCATACATTTACACAGACTGACTAAGTGTGATTGTAGCAGAAACTGTCAGGAAAGTAAAGGTCAGAACATGAATAACTGAATTAACGGACTGTTCCGAGTGTGAAAAATAAACGTAAGAGCACTTCACAGAAACAAGAAGACAATGATGTTGCAGGAAATGATTTCAGAATACAAACTAAGAGACAGCTGGCTTTCACTACATCTGAGTGAAGTGTGAAATGTGAGGATGGAGAAGGTGTGGGGTTACAGACACTCACGGCGCGGTGAGGAAACCCTCCAGATATCCCGCCAGGAACATGGTGACGTCGTCCGGCTCCGCCGTCTGACCGTAGCCGGCGCGGATCTCCAGCACGCCCCATCCCGTGGACGACAGCGTGTCATTATAGTACCCGTACGCATCGCCCTGCGGGTCCAGAACGCCCTCCTTCAGCAGAACGGCCTTGTGGGTCGAGTCCCAGTACGCCGTGGCCTTCAGCAGCTCTGGATTCAACACACACAAACACATGACATTATATGAAAACGAAGCACAGACATGATGTATGGTATGATTCATTTGACCCATATGGGCGTCTGCTACTTCCTTAAAAATACTGTGCCATTTTAACCACAAGAGGAACTTTTTTCAAGATGTGAAATGAGAAATTAATACTTAAAAATGTTTATTTGCAGACAACCTTTTAGATAAGAAAATTAACCAACATTCATTAATTGCACTTTAAATAAAAGCTATAAAATAATAAAACACACTTAGACTGTTTTCAGTTAAAGATAATGTACCCGAAACAAAACTGAACATTTGATCTAAATTTCTCAAAAATCTTAACAATGATTATTGCATTTCTTACAGTATTTATTCATCTTTGGTTATAATAGTTAATTAAGTGTTCATTGTTAGTTCATGTCAGATCAGATCAATTAATATTAACAGATACTAAAATAATTTTGAATGCTCAAATGATCGGATTAATAAATGATTTAGAAGTATTCTTCATTGTTAGTTCATGTTTACTGATGTAGCTACTTAATGTTAACAAATTAACCCTGTTAAGGTGCAACAATTTGCACACAAAAGTTGTTCTATTTTTTATATTTAAAACCAATACTTAAAAAAAAAAAAAAAAAATAAATAAATAAATAAATATATATATATATATATTACTATAAATACTTAAAATAAATATTTTCTAAGTTGCTTTGGACAAAAGTGCCTGAAAATGCAAATGTAAATCTTAAAGGTTGCAAACTCACTCATTTATTTATTCAATTCCTTTTATACTTTTCAATTGTGTTATTTTTGTGCATTGCTATTCCATCAATAACTTTCTGGGGGAAAATGTTATATTTGCATACAACTTGATATCTTTATCAAGCAACAAGTAACAGTCACATATCAGGTTTCATATTGAGTTTTATAGGATCACGTGCTTCTCCAGCTCATGATCATATGATAGACAAACCCTCGGCGTCTGTCATTCCTCTCTAACTCACTTAACCCTCTGGGCTTCTTCGTAAATGGGTCACACTTAGCTTCCTCCCGCCCGAAAACGGGCGAAGCCTTAAAATTGTACTTTACTTTTTCCCAGGATAACCAATCAAATATATTTTTGTTCTATAATGTTTTCTGATTATTATTTAGAATTTTTAGATTTTTTTATGATACTTTGCATTAATTATATAATTTTTATGAGCTATTTTTTCCATTAGAATTAATATATAATTTTTTTATATTTATTTAAAAAAAAAAATCAATAAATGCAGCATTTCACATCAAAATAGAGTGCCAGCCTAAAAAAAAAATGTTCCAGGAGAAGAACTTCATCTAGTGGCTTTAAAAAATTGCCACTTTTGTGTAATGTCCTGTACCAGCCTGTAGGCTGTCTATAGCTTCCTATATATCCTATATAGAAAGGCTTTTTGATTCCTTTTGTTGTTTTAGACATGATTTCTCTATCTTATTCGTTTTTTTTATTTAGATATACATTTAGATATTCTAAAAGATGATTACTTTATTTTCTTAACAAAAATGTTTAGATAAGTATCAGGTTTTGCATTATGATTACAATCAAACTATAGCATTTGGTTAGAAAGGGAACACAATGTGTGTGTGTGTGTGTGTGGGTGTGTGTGTGTGTGTGTGTATGTGTGAGTGAATGTGTGTGTGTGTGTGTGTGTGTGTGTGTTGCATTTGAGCGAGAGTCTCTTTTTGTATTTTTTATTTATTTATTTTTGCATATTCTCAAAATTTGCTGTTGCAGTCTTACCAGTCTCTCTCTTTCTCTCTCTCTCTCTCTCTCTCTCTCTGTGTGTGTGTGTGTGTGTGTGCATTTGAGCAAGTTTTATTTTTTCATTTATTGATTTTATGTGGAATATTCTACAAATTTGCTGTTGCAGTCGCCAGTTTATCTGTGTATGTGTGTGTGTGTTTGTGTGCGTGGGTGTGTGTGTGTGTGTGTGTGGGGGGGGGGGGGGGGTCTTATTTGCACTCTTGATGTTCTAGAGTGTCACCCCTTCATTGCTGTACACTTTTTTTCAGCACAGTTGCTGATCTGTAGCTTGTACCACCAAAAGTTTCTCTGAGTTTTCCTATTTTTTCGTATTTCCCATTCATTTCCTATGTCGCCCGTTTTCGGGCGGGAGGAAGCTAAGTGTGACTTTTTTTTTTACGACCCTTTAACATATCAGAATCATCTCCTTGATTTTTTTGTGTGTTCATATAGGTAATACAACAAAAGTCTCCAAGTTTCATCCCCATCCGATGAAGCAAAAAAATTAAACATTTCAAAGCGTTCAAGTTTTCGCCCAAGCCCAGAGGGTTAAACACACTTATTACTCTTACGAGCAAAACAAAAGCAGAGTGTTTTAAAGAGTTGAGCATATGGTCATTTAAACCTGTAAAACATTCACTCCGCGATATAGCAACACAAGCTTTATGAAAGTCAAGGTTGAGTAAACGAGTTTCTTACTGTCGCTTCTCGCTCCTGCAACAAAACAAGCGAGAATGAACGCACAAATGCTGCTGTTCTTCATGTTTGTGTCGATCTTCAGTCACATGCACCGCAGAAACTGAAAATAAAGTGGGAAGTCCGTCAGCACAGAGCTTCCTTGTGACAAACAACGTGTATAAATCCCAGCGGAATCCTCACGGATAAACGCGAGATCAGATGAAACTTCGTTTATAAGACGCGACTGACACACATTGAATAAGACGAGAAATACAAACAGACATCGAAGTAAGAAAAACAAGCTTCACCCCAGATGGGACTCGAACCCACAATCCCTGGCTTAGGAGGCCAGTGCCTTATCCATTAGGCCACTGGGGCGGATAACACCAACGATTGGGCGGAGACGCTTATAAAGGCATACAATCAGACTCCAGTGAGGCGTCACGTGACTGCTGCTGATGCTCGACGCGGAAGCGAAGTCGCAAGGGTAATAAATTATATGTAATTATATTATATGGAAGTGAAGACTTTGTTTTTATGATCTTACTGTTAAGTTTTCATAGGACTGAAATATTGACTGAAAATAAGAACCAACGTTAGTGACCGATTGAATTTCAATTAACGTTGGTTAAATGAAAAATAAACTAGTTAAACCCTTATTATTATTTTAAAAGAACTAGTTTAATATTCGAATACACATTTAAAACAAATCAAAGCCTTTTTATAATAATAACAAAGAAACGTACAGCTCGTTTGGCTCATGAGGGGTTAACTTCGTTGTATTTTAACCCGATAATAATATAACCAATAATGTTCATAAGTTTTAAGTCATTTTATGCGTTTTCAAACCCAGAGTTGTTAAACCTCTGATTTAGACACTTTAAATAGGTTAATCCAGATAAAATGGCAGAAGTTGGTCCTGAGAGATGGAAAACACCACAAACATTCCTGAAACTCAAGACGTTTAATGAGAAAGCCCATAAAACAAGTTTGATTTACATTTTTACTCACACACAGAAGGATTCACAAGCATTTTTCTTCATCAAACTTTTTTTCTAACCTTCCAAGACATTTAATCTTTCTAGGACGTAATGTTACATAAACCACAGTTACACAGGTGAGGTAAATTAAATAACCCCAACACCCAAAACACATAAAAAAATAAAATAAAATAAAAAACAGTGAAATGTTCAGATCATTGGCGCTTAAAGACATTCATCAAGTGTTTCAAAGGCAGAAAAAAGAGAAAAGCCACAGACAACTCAGCTTCAGGTCTGTTCATCTGAAATATTCTGAATCAGAGTTCAAAGACTCCAAACAAAGAATGTTTGATGAATGTTCCAATTCTGTCACCATAGTAACCAAACCTAACATTCTATTCTGAAGTATGTAACATGGCAACCAGTGATTCCGTTTCTGTCTGACCAGTGATTTGAAAGTGTAGTTTATAAATATAGAACTTTTTTTTATCATATATAATGCTTTTATTCATATTATTTATCAGTCATCTTACACTGTAGATAATCTCTCATCTGTAGCTCTTTCTGTCACATTGAGATCCTTTACTTTCCCTTGATTGATTGATTATTTCATCTGATAATTCACTCACTGGTCGTCAACGAGTTTCTCGGCTCCGTTCTCAGTCTGTAGAGCGTGGTCCTCTCCTCCTCTGCTCGTCTCTTCCTCATCCTCGTCCTCGTACGAGAGGCTCTGTCCGCTGTAGTTGATCATGGTTCGGGACAGATCCACCTCGATGGGGAACACGTCGGCCTCCTTCAGCACGGCGTAGCAGTCGTCGTAGTAGCGCGACATCCCTGAGACGAAGCGTTGCAGCTGGAACACGATGTCCTGGACTGAAGGGAGGAGGGAAAGGGTTAAACCGCGGTAAAAAAGATCATGTGACGCTTTCTGATGTGTTTCTTCTCAGCTGAACAAACCATGCTTCTGGTCCAAGAGTTCGATTTTCTCCAGAACGTCTTTGCGCATCTTGGCGAATCGAGCACGAGCCTCCTGTCGACAGCGCAGGATCAAGCGGTATTCATAGTTACCGGTGCTGACACGGTACAGCGGCTCTCCTAACGCCTGAAACACAGAAACACAGAGGGTTAAATAAGCAAGTACAAAACCTGGTTTTAGTTAGTATACAACAACACACATTTAACATGTTATATGCAATATTATGCAATATGCATTTATGTATAGAAGGGATACAGAATTTGAACTTTTATCCAATACTCTGCATGCTTTCTGTATAATCATCTGCACATGATTTACAGTATTAAACAGTAAAAAAACAATTGTATTAGGGTCAAAGTTCAACACTGCAATAGATCCTCCACCTCTAAACCACTCATTACGATCAGTTATCAGGTTAAGGAGGTTTAATCAGTAACAGTGTATTGAGTCAAATGATCTGGAGCTGATTTTGATAGTTGGACTATTGGTTAGTTAATGAATGAATGATGAGCAGAGAGATTGAGTGAACTTACGATACAGCTGTACTCTTCATCATCCATCTCCTTCACCTTTAGACAGTACGACTGAATAAACACACACACACACACACACACACACACACATCAATCAACATCCCCTCTGTTAATGTAATCTCAATTCAGAAGTCAAGGATGAGTGAATCATCGGGCTGTTCTCGTACCAGGTACTCAAACTTGACGTCCAGGTATTTGCGGATGGTGAGTTTGGTGTCAGGAATCGCTTTGTGCAGATACGTGTTCAGATCATGCAGCATCTGACAGACAAACAGACAGCATTCATATTATTTATTACATCTGTCTCATTAAATGAGGTTTACTCAAGGCTTCACACTGTTTTCAACTGTTCTCCAGCATAGATGATGTTTCTTATGCATGTTTTATTAACTTTACATTCTACATTCAAAACACTGTATAGATCAGGGCTTTATAGACGTCTCATCAGCCAAACCCCAGTTTGAGATAAAATAATTAAGTGCCCCTGATATTTTAAGTTACTATCTTAAGTTTAATATATAATTTAACAACAAATTTGTATGTCCGCGGCTCTCTGACAACAGTTAATGAACACAAACAGTTAAACATAACATTTTTAGTAAACATTATTTTTTATTTATTTCTTTTGCTTATTGTAATGTTTTATTTAGGTTACTTTTAGTTGTTTCACATCATAGTAGTGCTGTCAAACAATTAATCTTGATTAATCCCTAAATCGTTTTTAAAATAAAAGTTTGTTTACATAATATGTGTCTGTGTATATTTATTATATATATTTATATATATATATATATATATATATATATATATATATATATATATATATATATATAAATACATACATGTTTAGAATATATGCATAGAATTTATATTATATATATAAATACATTTAATATATAAACAACACATTTGTGTTGTGTGTATTTATATATAAATAATAAATATACACAGTACACACACATATTATATCAACAAAAACACTTATTTCGGATGTGTTTAATCACGATTAATGGTTTGACAGCACTAAATCATATATTTTATTTCTGCATGTCACAGATACTCTACTCTACACTCATCTATATTACAGTAAATCTCATCGTACGAATACAAACTCGTTCCGATCTGCTCTCTTACGGGTTTGATGGTCTTCAGCAGCTGGATGCCGAACTTCTCCATGTTTCGATGAGCTTCAGCAAACTTCACGAAGGCTTCGCTGGCAGCGGCCTGCGGCTCACGGACACCGATGACGGAAAACACATCGCCAAACGCTGAGAGAGAAAAACAAACATTATATTTTACATCTGAGTGTTTCGTTGGTCAGAGTAAGCAGTACTTCTACTGCACGGCCTGATGTTGTTAGTGTGTGTGTAATCTCATCGCAAAGGGGAAGGTTTACCAGTCTATTCTGACAACAAACCAGGTTTTCTGTCAATAAACTGAACTTCCAGCAGGAGAAACTCTTTATAAGGAATCATTTGATGAGTAAAGATGAAATCTACTGTACCTCTGTGAGTCTGCGAGAGCTCATAGAAAGCTCTTAACAGTCTCTTGGTGTGCTCCATCAGTCCTAAACACACACAAACACAGATTAAGTCCAGAGTAAACTCTCTCAGTAACTGGTTTAATGCAGTAACAGAACGAATGAATCACCTTTATAAAGTTCAGCGGTTTTCTCCAGCTCCTCCAGCCTCTTCACCAGACCATCTACAACACACACACACACACAACTGTAGTTGTTTAATCGAGTGTGGTTTAGCATTAGTGATCTAACAGTGGGACTGATCTGACCGTTGCACAGAATGGCTCTGCTGAGTCCCAGAGCGTCTGCGGTTCCTGAACTCATGTTCTCCACCAGACGGTGCTTCACCTTCTTCAGCACTGACACACACACACACAAACACACACACATGAGCTACTTCATCAGAGAGAAACACATCCTTTCAAACACACGAAGCTAGCACAGTCTGGTGGTTTTTACCGATGTCCAGAGATTTGCCCTGCTTCGGGTCGGCCTGCAGTTTGTTATACTGGATCACCACTTCAGCCTGCAGATCACAAACACATTCATCCTTAAAAACAAACCCTTCAAGTACAAAACTACCAGTCTAGACCATGTGATCACAGTGGTGCATCTGAGACAAGACATTACTCACTTTGATCATATATCGGTCACAATATGATATCAGAGTCATGTTGATATACAGATAATGTCACTTTTTAAGTCGATCAAAATGTATAAATTATAATAGTTTCAACTAAACCTGGAGAAATTTCCACAGATAGAATGATTGAACTGATATTGAGTGTTTATTTAAAGATGTAACACTGTCAATAATCACTTAAAATCATGTCAGATAAGAGCAGAGTTGTGTGACTGTTGTTGTTATAATCGTCTGCTAATATAAACTATTTTATCATCCAGCTCTAATCTGCTCAGTGTGACTATAAAGACAATAAGACATCAGAAACATTAGCATTACAAAACTCTAAATCAGTGAAAACTGCTCCAGGAATAAAACCGTCGTGTCTTGAGTAGATGTTTCAGGTGTTGTACCTGCACTGCCTGGATCATCTTGGCCACCTCTACTTTAGTCTTTCCTTTCACCGGTTTGCCGTTGACTCCTGTGATCTCATCGCCAGCGGCCAGAGCCCCGTCCTGAGCGGCCGGGGTGTTATCAAACACCTAAACACACAAAAATCACCTCAGATGAGCTTCAGTTAATAAAGAGAGTAATGGAAAGAGTATTTCATGAAGACTTTCTGGAGCACTTTGACTTTGAAACTGGATGCTGGGTATCATTCACTTAATATGCACACGCCAAATTTGTGTGTGAATTCTGTGTATGAATATTTTCAACATTCACAATTCTTCATGAACTTTCCCACTGAAATGACTCTAAATGTATGTAACGCTATCAACCACACAAATAAAAATCCCACACTTCTGGTCTCGTAAACACAATAAGATTCTACAGCTTCTACAAGACTCGATCATCATTGAATGTGACACAGTGATTGACAGGATGATGATGATGATGATGATGAAGGAGTGAGTGTTTGACCTGTACGATGTAGAGACAGGGACAGAACTGAGCTCCGCCTCCAATACTGATCCCAATCAGGTTCTGTGCGTCCTTCTTCAGAGTCACTGTCCCGGGAACTGTGGGAATCCCACTGGACGGACACACACACACACACACACACACGCACGACTGTCAGTGGCCCTGTCCCAAATCGCGCACTTCATGTGGACTTTCGGTCTCGTGGACTTGAAATGCGCGTGCTCGCCGAGTCTACGAGTCCGTAGGCCGTCCCATTCAGCATTTTAACGCTCCGAAGTGTGCTCAGCAGCGCCCCCTTTGTACCCTTGAAGCGGTCTTCCGCGAAGCCCGCATAGAAGCAGGCTCCACGCACTTCAACTACCCAGGAATCCTTGCGAAAGACCAATCAGACAACAGATGGGAGGATATTTCGCTCACGGACTGTAAACATGGCTGAGAAGAGAATATTTAAGTGTAAAAGTATCAATGTTTTTTATGACATAGGCGTACATTTTACCAGTTGTTACTTACAGTTATACAAACATTATCGACCAGTTGATATCTCAAACATAATAATAGCGCGTTAAATAATACGATCGCATTATGATTCATTACATAAATAGAACCGAATGGCATGGCTTTATGAGTCATATAAACGTAGTATGAATATTGAAACCTATACATTTTTCTTAAACTCATTTTAATTTTGTGTTAAAATTTAACATTATGTATTATTATGTACAAATGTATTTATCATTTAAATAACCATGACATCTATTCTAATGCCCAGGTGGCATTTACAATTATAGAACTGTAAAAGCAGGCTGTGTATTTCACATGGACATATTATTTGGGAAATTAAAATTAATCCTGTTCTCTATGCTAAAGACTGTAATTTGTTTAATGATATTTGTGATATTTTTCTAATAAAGGGACTGATGAGATGACCTTTAAGTTTATTCAGCTCCGTATGGAGAGGGATAAGTCAACCAGACCTTCTTCGTGTTTCCGGCGTGACGATCGAGTCTGTCCCAAAATACCTCTCAATGCACCCTCGCGGACTCGCGCTAAGGGCCCTATAGGTCTGCACTACATGACGTCACCGAAGTGTGGACTCTGAGGAAGTCCACAAGTCCAGAGTGTGCCATTTGGGACAGGGCCAGTGAAGACACACAACACTCGTCTCATCACACAATGTTCTTCTTGAAAGGATTGCTTGTTCCGCATTATTTCTGTTAGATTCAATAAACTTCTATTACATTTACACACTATTATATAACAAGCAATTATATTCAGACATTTATAATTGTGACGGTCTATTTTCTCCCCGCTATACAAACCTCACCGGATGTGACATCATGTAAACAAATGAATATTAAGATTGATGGATGGTGCTCGTGCTACTCACAGTTTGTCCTCCTCGAGCTCATAGTCCATGTCTGTGAACATTATCAGCTCTGATCGTGTTTAATGTGGATCTGACGATCAAACTCTCTTCATTCATTCAGATGATGAACTCTATTACTGAAATACAGCAGCATTAATGAAACCAGCTTTAAATCATCTTTACCAACATCATACTCTGAGACATGTTCGCTTTTAAAGCTGCTCGTTATTATTATTCTCGTTATTGTTATTATTATTCTCGTTTTTGTTATTATTATTCTCGTTATTGTTGTTGTTATTCTGACAGGTGTTAGGCGGATGAATAACGCAGGTGTGTCTCTTACCGATCTGTTGACCAACAGCTGAAGTGTAAAGATGCTCCTAACACGTCAACATATTAAAATAATGTTTTAGTGTTGTGTTATGAAGATAATTCGATGAACATGAAGCTGCTGCATCTGATCACCAGTCTGCAGGATGTTTTTCTTCTTTTTTTCTATGACAGGATAATCAACGTAAAAATCCCATTTCCGCCTCCTGCTGGACTGGAGTGTGAAGACACAGACAGAGAG
Source organism: Carassius carassius (assembly GCF_963082965.1). NCBI lineage: Eukaryota > Metazoa > Chordata > Actinopteri > Cypriniformes > Cyprinidae > Carassius > Carassius carassius. The sequence goes on from NC_081755.1 coordinate 48,375,098, forward strand.
AGACTCTCTTTTGAGAAAAATTAAACTTTAAAGTTAAGTATTTCTCCAGCCAGATTAGTTATAGTACACTGGAAATTTGACACTTATATGAAAGTAATGAAACCATAAAAAAGTGAGACATTAGCAATAGAAATTGCAAGATTTCTGGTAAAGATCTCTTTATCTGAAAAGCTGCTGTCTACAAACATCTGACAGACGTCTTTCAGATGTCAGTTTTACATTCATTCTGAATCATAAACATCTTAAACACATAGACGTCTATTTGACATCTAGAATGAAATGTCCTATGTACGTATTGCAGATGAACAAACTCTCTAAACAATCCATCTTGCAGATGTTAATGCAGACGTCATATATCTCTGAAATGTACGTGTGCTATCAGGGTACTGTTCTGCCTTAGCATTGTCTGCAAAACGTGAGACGTCACACCAAGCCAGAAGGCAGTAACTTCCACATTATCTGGTTGCTGACCACTGTTTACACAATCATAATAGTAACACCTGCATAGAATAAGACGTGGGAGTAGTAAGAAAGATGATATTATAACAAGAATGAGGATTGGACACTCACACACAAAATAGGGAAACATGAAAATGGCAGATGTGATAAATGTGGGAATCCAGAAACAGTAAAGCACATTCTTCTAGTTTGATGGGATATGAGTAGTATCACTCAAGATTTTACTAGGGAATAGACAATTGCAATCTAGAATTAAAGAAGAAGTACTCAATTACCTAAAAAAAATACAGGATTTTTTTTTGAGATGAGGTTGTATCATCGAAGAAGAGGTTGTGTACTGGTTAAGGTAACTAGCTTAACATCTTAAATTCAGTGACAAGAAAACTTAATTATTATCTCCTCTCATGCTCTCCCATCTAAATACGTAATGTGAGCTTAGCCCTTTGTAGATTTGATTAACCAACAGGATAGCTAGCTGGCAGAGCTCCCAATAGTAAATCATCAGGCTAATATTTTCAGAGATTCTAGATTATTATAGCTCCAGTGAAGTATGGTGAGTAAAACACTAGCTCCTTTGGTGGGTTATGATTCAGAAATTATGACTGTATGCACACCCAAGTCTATTTGCGGCACCCAACAGCTGTAGTCTGTCACTCATAGTTTTCTAAAATAGAGCGATTTGGGACTGTTGTCTCTACTTTCTGACTTCACCCTAGTCTACAGGACTGTGTATTGTGCATTTTAATAACATGTTTGTTTTGTACTATCTTTAAGACCTGTGCAGTGACAAATGCAAACGTATTACTTCAATGGTAAGGACTGATATTCAGTACTTGTCAGTACCACTATAGCCTTGCAGAGACTTTGCTTTGAAGACCTTTCAATGAACTAACTTTCCAATTTCAGTATGCCGCTGACTTCTAAGGCCTGTTTTTATTTGTGACTACTCCACACAGCCTAGAATTATATCAGTACCACATCACAATTTTCTTTTCTGTTGCAGGAATAAGATACAGGGATTCTGCTTGTTAGCAATAACCCGGTCGCGCACGGCCATGTAAACACCGGCAAAAACCCGGATATGCTCATATCCCGGTTTTTAAAAACCGGGATATTATACCTGGGGTACCCCTTTTCTAACCCGAATATTTGGTCTTGTAAACGCGTTTCGGCATATCCCTATCAAAATGTGTGTTCTGCGCATGTTCTATTCGCAAGGAATCTTGGTCTTTTGAGTAGAGACGGTGCATAAAAAAACCCCGCGTGCAGTATAGAGAGGCACAGTAGTGTCAAGTGCTGCTGGTGGATCAGTACCAGCGCCAAAGCGCAAACAAAGACTATCGCTATCTGCCCCAAACTATTCATTATCCGCCTGCTGCTGCTGTTGTTGTTGTTGTCTTTGGATACAGGAAGAAGAATCGGAAATGACGCATATTGCGTCTTGTTGTCCGTACATCCAGACGCTAACCGTGCGTCGCCGTTTACATCGGGATTGGCGACTGATTACACATTCCTTGCATACAGGAGTAACTCTCTCTGCTCACGCATGTAAACGGGTTATCCTGAATGTTTCAGAAACCCAAATAGTGACCTTAACCCGACCATAACCCAAATTTTAACAGCATGTAAACGTAGTCAATGCTTCAGTAGAGTTCCCAAGAAGACCATTAGACAGCTGCAGCTCATCCAGAACACTGACTAGAACCAGAAGATCCTCTTTCATCAGCTGTATACTGACATTCTCAAATGAAGGCTTTTTCTTGCTTAACTTCTGGAGACAAATAGTCCTCATTTTTCATCTCCTAATCAATTTCTTCCTCTACCTTTTTAAGCAGCTCATTGTTGTAGCAGCAATTCTGTCAATGGTGTCCAGTAGATTTTTCACCTTAACGCTGTTTCTTTTGAAACCCCACCAGTAATTTCGCCAGTGTTTGTTGTTAATGATATGACAGCGACTTGAACATTTATTGACATGCTCCAGTAATTTGAATTAAGCCTTAACAAATTTGTCAGTGGTATGACCTTCTAGTTGCTCACCATGAATATATCAGATCACTGTGTGTTTCAAAGCATGTTCCTGTTTCAGTGTGTTCATAAATTGTTGTAACGCACCTCTTTTTCATGTTTTGTGTCCAACATTTAGAACAATGGCAAAGTTATAAACACCAGGAGCACATTCACAATAAGAGATTTGATGATCTCAGATTTTATCTTTTTATTATAACAATCTGTGTCAATCCAGCTGTGTCAATAACTGTAATCTTTCTTCCATCCACCATCCCATAACTTTTAAAAGATGTATCCTTAACAGAATTAGCTGAAGCTATATGGATGGACACTTAACCAGCACTACTTTTGCCATCTTGTGCTTCTTTGGGACAACATTGTAGCAGAAATGACTCGAACCAGAAAAAATAAAAGAGTCGATCAGGGCTGTGTTTGAAACACGAGCCAAATTCCTCAGGAAGTCATAAAACATTCTGTGCCACAAGTCCCAAGCAAGATGAGCAACCAACTTGTTCACACAACAGCTTTCAACATTAACACCACTAGAACAATTATTTACAATTTCAGTTCGAAGGAGAGAAATTTTGTGTCAAATTTGTTGTTTGTAATGGAAATGCAACGCTGGACATCACATGTAAACCCATGAGAGTTAAACACTTCCATTGACTTCCCCCACCTAACAGAACCAGACTGAAATTCCTAAGGGGGAAGGGGCTTTGAACCTCTGGTCTCCACAGACATCTTTGCCAAGAGAATGGCAAAGAACCTGTCTTTTCTACATGTATATGGACCAAAATGAACTCCAAAATGACTTATAAATGAATCAGTCCATCGCTTCACTCCATATTCATTTATGTGTAACCCACACATTTGACTATCATGTTATAATCACTTATTGTGTATGTCTTTTAATAACTATGGGATAGCTTAAGGATACATAGTCATGTCTAGTATCTACGTAATTGAATCTGCTTGCTTGAATTAGTCCTGACCATCAGGTATTTGTCAAATGTATCATATTTGTGTTATAGGAATCATGTCCAAAATTATACCCTGCAAGAGCTGGAAAATTCGGACCACATGCTTGGTAAGATAAACATATGATTTATGATGCCCCCGAGCCAAGACAATATCTGATTGGTCAAGACAACATTTGAGGTGTGGCCAACAGGTCAGTTTAAATACTCAGGACACCATAAAATCTTGCTTTTAGTCTCTAGCTTTTAGTCTCTTGCTATGCTTCTGCTATTAGTAATGTCTGCTTTTAGTTTGCTTTTAGCTTTGCTTCTTAGCTTTAGCTTTTAGCCATGCTGTTTGTCATCACTGTTCTTTGAGCGCGGTTCTAGCGTGCTTCAGCCTGCACGCCTGCTGCTACTTAGCCACGATGAGAAGGAACAACACCTAATCTCACCAAACTTTATTTCTTTTATTTTCCGTTTGAGAGTTTCGTGTTCTGAATTAAGTTTTGTAACGGCGTCTGACCTCGTCTGCGCGTTCAACTTCAACCAGCGCACACAACTCTGCATCTTCAGCCAACGCCCCACCACGGGCCTTCCCAAGATGTCACTTCAGCGACTACTGAACTTCCAGCCAATCAGCGACAACTTTACACAGGCAATGTACCTCCAGACATTTGTACTGGTGTATCTAATATAATTTTAACTTCATTGAGGAACTCAATGCGAGGGTTGATTAAGTGATGCAATTTAAGGTATTGCTGTAAACTTGGGATTCCATATTTCCATTCTCTTAAACTCATCCTTCCCTAACTTTCGATCTTCCTGCAACTTGTGTAAATGTGTGAGTGCATGCGTTTATGTGTTAGATTAGTTTATATGTCTTAGATTTATCTAATAAAGCCTTATTCATATTGAAAAGAGAAGTATCTTGTGTTTTGTGCTTACAAGTTAATGTCTTAAACCAGTGGTGGACAGTAACGGTACTTAAGTAAATTTTTCAAGTATCTGTACTTTCTTTACTGGAGTAGTTTTATTTTGAGTAACTTTTACTTTTACTTCACTACATTCCAAAGCATAAAATCGTACTTTTAACTTCACTACATTTCATAAAACATATCGTTACTCCCTATAATATATCACGTGCTGCGACACGCAGAATTGGTGTTTGATTCATCATGAACGAACTGAGTCTTTTCAAAATAAACTTAAATCGGATCGCAAATCGCACCAAACGATTCGTTTACGAATTAGAATGATCCGATTGCAGCTGTTCTGGAGTCGACCACTCACTGATTCAAATGAACCGTTTAGTGCGAGTCTACAGAAGTAAGAACCGGGAGATCTTGTGAGCGCGCGTGCGTCTGATGTTGCTAAAAGTAAGTTACTAATGTCGAAATTTTGGATTAATTATTGTAACTGAAAATCATATTTAGGTCAAAATTGTCAGTTGTTTGGGAACTAAATCCGCTGTAAAGAGTGATCTATTTAAGCCCACTGAAATGCTCGAGTGCAGACGATGCAGACACATCAATTTTAGGAAGAAGAAAAACAACAAAATAAATAAAAAAACAAACATTAAAATTACACAGATTAAATACAATAACTCATGCACGTTCAAATTCCCGCTGCCGTAATGTTAACAGTTTTATTAAAATGCTACCATCCATGTGATGTCTGTTTTTATATTGTTTATCAACAGTAACGTTTGGATTAACTAGACGAGTAGACAGACATGAATGTTTATTCATAACCGTACTGAAAATAAGTAAATATTATTAGCTGATGCTAACTGTCTAGCTAACAAGCTTGCTGGTGCTAAGTTGAGGTAATTTTTATAAATAATTTCCAAATATTTTTATTCAACCACCTATATATATATATATATATGGTAACTACAGTAATTATCAAGGTAAGAAGAGATGCACCCTGTTTGGCCAGGGGTGTTTTTACACCACAGACAAGGTTTGAGAAGGAAAAAATCCAGGGGCGTAGCCATCTTTTCAGAAGTGAGGGGGACAGAAATTATATATATATATATATAGGCTATATATGTAGGCTATATAACATTTCTTTAATCTATATAGCTTACCAATCAACAGTTTTTGAACAGTAATATTTTTTATGTTTTTAAAGAATTATCTTCTGCTCACCAAGCCTGCATTTATTTGATCCAAAGTACAGCAAAAAACAGTAATATTGTGAAATATTTTTATATTTAAAATAACCTTTTTCCCTATTTGAATGTATTTTAAATTGTAATTTATTCCTGTGATCAAATCTGTATTTTCAGCATCATTACTCCAGTCTTTATTGTCACATCCTTCAGAAATCATTCTAATATGCTGATTTGCTGATTATCAATATTTAAAACAAGAGTATTTTTTTTCAGTATTCTTTGATAAATATAAGGATCCAAAAATTAGCATTTATGTGAAATAAAAAGCTTTTGCAACACTGTACACTATATATCATTCAAAATCTTACAGTCAATATAATTTTTGTTTTTTGAAAAATAAATTATAGAAATGAGCACTTCTACTTAGCAAGGACTCTTTTGTGGGTTCGAGTCTCAGGCCGGCAACACCATGACTAAGGTTCTCTTGAGCAAGTCACCGAACCCCCAACTGCTCCCCAGGCGCCGCAGCATAAATGATGCCCACTGCTCCGGGTGTGGGTTCTCAGTGTGTGTGTGTGTTCACCGCTGTGTGTGTGCACTTTGGATGGGTTAAATACAGAGCACGAATTCTGAGTATGGGTCACCATACTTGGCTGTATGTCACGTCACTTCACTTTAAATTGATCAAAAGTGATGATAAAGACATAATTTTCTATTTCAGATTATTCCAGATTTCTATTTCAAAATAAATGCTGTTCTTCTGAACTTTCTATTCATCAAAGAAACCTTTTTTATTATTTCTGAAGGATTGTCTGACTGGAGTATTGATGCTTAAAATTCAGCTTTGAAATTTCAACAAATTACATTTTGAAATATATCCAGATAAAAAACAGTTAATATAAATAGGTTAGTAAAAATATTTCACAATTTTTCTGTTTTGCTGTACTTTGGATCAAATAAATGCAGACTTGGTGAACAGAAGAGACTTCTTTAAAAAATATTAACAAGCTTACTGTTCAAAAACTGTTGACTGGTAGTGGATACAAAAGGCAACTTAAATTTTTCTCAAATTTCTAACTTTTAATTGGCTTAAAAAATCTATAACTGCTGGACAATAACAAATAATAATGATTTGTTTATATACTACAAAATGTTTTTGTCAATTAGCACTGCATTGTTCATACTTTATTTATCACCTGCTGAAGATGACTTGAAAAACCATATATTGTTGCAATCGTATGTTTAAATGTCTTCGTGTTTCCAAAAGTTTCTGGCCTTTTTTTTCTGTGTAAAAACTGCTTTCATACAGCGATAGCTGGACGCTTTTGCCCATATTAGGAATTTCCTGATATGACTTTCTGCACGAGAAAATATGAAAATATAATTACATTTTCCTTTAAAATGTTCTTCCTAACTTCAGGCCTTATTATCATGTCATATATAGTCCTAACTGTGATGTTCTGTAAAACAACAAACTTTAAAATACTTTGTTCTTACTGGTGAAAATCAGATGGTCATCTCGGTTTTCTCTCAGGTACATCACAGTGTAAGCTTCACAGTGAACATCACTCTCATCAGCGTAGTCCATATCAACTACAAAAATATATCTTGACTCCATATAGTGGTTATTTTGGAAAAAATCCCAGGTATTTTGAGCAGTAGGATTATTAAAAATATGTGCGAATATTAAATTTAAGTAGCTTATATATTTACATTTACATTTAATCATTTAGCAGACGCTTTTATCCAAAGCGACTTACAAATGAGAACAATAGAAGCATTCAGGTCAACAAGAGAACAACAACAGTATACAAGTGCCATAACAAGTCTCAGTTAGTCTAGTATAGAACGCATAGGTAGGTTTTTTTTTTTAATTAAAAGACAAGAAAAGGAAAAGTGCTAGTGTTAGTTGGTTAAGTGCAGGCAAAAAAGATGAGTCTTTAGCTGTTTCTTGAAAATGAGTAAAGACTCAGCTGTACGAATTGAGATTGGGAGGTCATTCCACCAGCTGGGGACAGTCCAGGAAAAGGTCCTTGAGAGTGATTTTGAACTTCTTTGGGATGGTACCACAAGGCGTCGATCACTTGCAGAGCGCAAACTTCTGGAGGGCACATAAGATTTAACCAATGAGTTTAGGTAAGTTGGTGCCGTGCCAGTGGTCGTCTTGTAGGCTAGCATCAGTACCTTGAATTTGATGCGAGCAGCTACTGGTAGCCAGTGTAACCTGATGAGGAGCGGAGTAACGTGAGCTTTTTTTGGCTCATTGAAGACAACCCTCGCTGCTGCATTCTGGATCAAATGCAGAGGCTTGACAGTACATGCAGGAAGGCCCGCCAGGAGAGCATTACAATAGTCCAGTCTGGAGAGAACAAGAGCTTGGACAAGAAGTTGGGTTGCTTGCTCTGACAGGAACGGTCTAATCTTCCTAATGTTGTATAAGGCAAACCTGCAGGACCGGGTAGTTGTAGCAATGTGGTCTGTGAAGCTTAACTGATGATCCATCACAACTCCTAGGTTTCTAGCTGTCCTCGAAGGAGTAATGGTTGATGAGCCCAGCTGTATAGAGAAGTTGTGATGAAGCAATGGGTCACCAGGAGTTCTGTCTTCGTAAGGTTAAGCTGAAGGTGATGGTCAATCATCCAGCTAGAGATGTCACTTAGACAGGCTGAAATGCGAGCAGCTACCGTCGGGTCATCTGGTTGGAATGAGAGGTAGAGTTGGGTGTCATCAGCGTAGCAGTGATAAGAAAAGCCATGCTTCTGAATGACAGATCCTAATGATGTCATGTAGATTGAGAAGAGAAGTGGTCCAAGTACTGAGCCTTGAGGAACCCCAGTAGCAAGGTGGTGTGACTTTGAAACATCACCCCTCCAAGACACACTGAAGGATCTGTCAGAGAGGTAGGACTTAACCCACAGGAGTGCTGTTCCAGAGATGCCCATCTTTCTGAGGGTGGACAGGAGAATCTGGTGATTAACAGTGTCAAAAGCAGCAGAAAGGTCCAGTAAGATGAGTACCGAGGATTTTGAAGCTGCTCTTGCTAGTCGCAGGGCTTCGGTAACCAAGAGCAGAGCAGTCTCAGTTGAGTGGCCACTTTTGAAGCCAGATTGGTTGCTGTCCAGGAGGTTGTTCTGTACAAGGAACATAGAAAACTGGTTGAACACAGCTCGCTCAAGTGTCTTTGCAATGAATAGAAGAAGGGATACCGGTCTGTAGTTTTCAAGAAGCGCTGGATTTAGAGATGGTTTCTTGAGCAGTGGGCTTACCCGAGCCTGTTTGAATGCTGAGGGAAATGTTCCAGAGTGAAGAGAGGAGTTGATAACGTGAGTAAGCGAAGGTATGACTGAAAAAGAGATCGCTTGAAGGAGGTGAGTGGGGATCGGATCAAGTGGACAAGTAGTAGGATGATTGGACAGGAGAAGTTTGGAGACGTCCATCTCTGAGAGTGGGGAGAAGGAGGAGAAAGAGTGTGCATCGGTCATTGTGAAGTTGTCCTCAGTCTGCGGTGTGGAGAATTGGCCGCTGATGGATCTCGTCTTATTTGTGAAGAAAACTGCAAAGTCGTCCGCTGTAAGAGTCGATGGAGGAGGTGGTGGCGGCGGATTAAGAAGAGAAGAGAAAGTCTTGAAGAGTGTCCGAGCGTCACAACAGCTGTTAATTTTGTTGTGGTAGTAGGATGTTTTAGCCGTGAAGACATTTGCAGAGAAGGAAGAGAGGAGAGACTGATACACACTAAGGTCTGTAGAGTTTCTTGATTTCTGCCATTTCCTCTCTGCAGCCCTGAGTTTAGAGCGATGTTCACGGAGAACCTCAGACAGCCAGGGGGCAGATGGGGCAGTGCGTGCTGGTCTAGACAACAGTGGGCAAAAGTTGTCCAAGCAAGATGTTAAAGTGGAGCAAAGAGTGTCCGTAGCGCTGTTCGTGTCCAGAGCAGAGAACTGAGAGAGTGCAGGAAGCGAGGATGAAACCACAGAAGATAGGCGAGATGGAGAGAGTGAGCGAAGTTTCCGTCGAAAGGTGACCTGCGTTGGAGTGTGAGGCACTTCAGGAGTAAGTGCTAGGTTAGCAGTAATGAGGAAGTGGTCTGAGGTGTGCAGTGGAGCAACTGAAGAGTTGTCCACAGAGCAACAGCGCGTGTAGATGAGGTCCAGTTGGTTGCCTGATTTGTGAGTCGCTGTAGTAGACACTAGCTTGAGATCAAATGAGGTGAGCAGAGTTTTGAAGTCAGCAGCCTGGGGTTTATCTAGGTGGATGTTGAAGTCCCCAAGCAGTACCAGAGGAGTACCATCTTCAGGAAAGTTTGATAGCAGCACATCCAACTCCTCCAAGAAGTTTCCCAATTGACCTGGGGGACGATAAATGACCACAAACTGGATTTTAACAGGGTGGGTTACAGTAATGGCATGTGATTCAAATGAACCAGTACCTGTAGGTGATGGCTGAAGATCAAATTTCCATTCTTTTGATATAAGGAGACCTGTCCCTCCACCCCTCCCAGTGGTACGAGGAGTGTGGGAACAAGTGAAATTAGTGGAGAGGGCTGCAGGGGTGGCAGTATCTTCAGGTTTGATCCAAGTCTCTGTCAGTGCCATGAGGTTGAGACCGGAATAAGTAGCAAGAGAAGAAATGAAGTCTGCTTTGTTAACTGCAGACTGGCAGTTCCAGAGACCAACTGGAATAGAGAGCGTAGTAGTAGAGGTCAGAGGGACAGGCCGTAGGTTTGTCAGACCAAAAACTTTCCTAGCAATGACGATCACACACTAGTCTGATGAGAAAACAAGGCAAAACACTCACAAGCTGCTGTCCTTCTCTGTAGCTCGACTGTTTCTTCTGACAAGTGCTTTCTAAACAGCTAATTAAGTACTTTCACTGGCTTTGGCCACGCCTCACTATTTAGCAGATCGAAACCAGGCAGTCCCGCGATAGGCAAATGCAAAACCAAGCGCCACTTTCAGCACGTATTAACCAGGGTAAGACACACACATAATTTAAACCAAAAACTTTCTTAGCAATGACGATCACACTCTAGTCTGATGAGAAAACAAGGCAAAACACTCACAAGCTGCTGTCCTTCTCTGTAGCTCGACTGTTTCTTCTGACAAGTGCTTTCTAAACAGCTAATTAAGTACTTTCACTGGCTTTGGCCACGCCTCACTATTTAGCAGATCGAAACCAGACAGTCCCGCGATAGACAAACGCAAAACCAAGCGCCACTTTCAGCATGTATTAACCAGGGTAAGACACACACAATTTAAACCAAAAACTTTCCTAGCAATGACGATCACACACTAGTCTGATGAGAAAACAAGGCAAAACACTCACAAGCTGCTGTCCTTCTCTGTAGCTCGACTGTTTCTTCTGTAATTTTATATATTTCTTCTGAAATATATACAATTTCAGTACTTTTTTACTTAAGTACATAAAAAATCGAGTACTTTTGTACTTTCACTTGAGTAAAATTGAAAAAGGAGTACTTTTACTCTTACTGGAGTAATATTTTATTATATGTATCTGTACTTTTACTCAAGTACTTGATTTGTGTACTTCGTCCACCACTGTCTTAAACTGCCGATCTTGTTACTGTGCTAATTGATAGTGTTTTCACTATAGTTCGGATATTAATATCCAGCGCAGATTTGATGTTAAACGGCTCGTTCAGTGAATCACAGGGCGTCTCAATGACAGGACAGGATGTGATCTGCTATTATGATGAAGCTTTATTTGGTGAAGTGATACATATAAAAAACACATAAATAATGTGCACTTTGTTCCTGAGCGTAAAATATTTTGATGAGCATCTCTTTAAAACAAAAAAAAACAAAAAAAAAAAACAAGGAATTTGATGTGGCAAAGCTGCATGGTGACTGTCGGGTCTCGGGGCTAATCACCTGTCTTTTTGGTGTGGGTGTGTGTGTGTTGGGATGGTTTGACAGCTCACCACGTCTGCCTGTTTGTTTTCCCCGCCTCCCTTGTTTCCCCGTTGTTAACCTTAATTGCTCGCCACCTGTTCTCTATGTCCTTCTAATTTTTTCCCCTTTATTATTCCCTGTGTTTCTCTGTCTATTGTCAGACTGTTGTTATTCATACCAATAGCTCCGATCATCTAGCAGCTCTTTGTACTCACCTTGTCGTGTCTTGTCCTCAGGCTCCAGTGTGTTTAGTTGATTCCTCTGCCCTTGTTCTTACAAGCCTTGAGCTCCTAGTAGCTTCCAGCTGTTCATCCCTCCGGTCCGGCGGTTATACGTACTTCTGTGAAACGTGACTCATCTGCTACTCATCCTGTCACTGCGAGTGAAACGTGACTCATCTGCTACTTATCCTGTCACTGCGAGTGAAACCTGTGAAACGTGACTCATCTGCTACTCATCCTGTCACTGCGAGTGTAACCTGTGAACCGTGACTCTTCTCCTGTTTCGAATAAAGCCTTGAGTTTACCCGCATCTGAATCCAGCCTGCTTTCTCCTGACAGAACAGTCTGACCAGATTATGGATTCAGCGGGATCTGATCCGCTTCGCTCGGCTCTCGTTCAACAGGGAGTGTTGTTAGGGCAGCATGCCACCCAGCTCAACACCACCGTGCAGGATGTGGACGTTCTCAGTGCCCGAGTCTCCGAACTCCTCACACGGGTGGACGATCTTCAGCGAGAGGCAACGAGCCGGGGGCCCGTTCCTCACACCAGTATGTCACACGAGTCCGAACCCCATGCCAACAATCCGCCGGTCTACGATGGCGATCCTAACGCCTGTCAAGCGTTTCTCTCCCAATGCTCGCTGGTGTTTTCTCTGCAGCCCCGGCGTTACGCAAATGAAGAGACCAAGGTGGCTTATGTCCTTACACTCCTCTCGGGCCGTGCCCGCGAATGGGGAATCGCCGTATGGAGATCGCGGGCTCCCTGTTGTGCCACTTTCGCGGATTTCAGTCTAGAGATGGCCAAATTGTTTGATCGCTCTGCTCAGGGTGACGAGGCGGCGGCCCAGTTATCACGACTGTCTCAGGGGAGGAGCTCCGTCACTGACTATGCTATCCAGTTCCAGACTTTAGCTGCGGCATGCGGCTGGAATGAGAGCGCGCTGCGCGCTCGTTTTCTTGAGGGGTTGGATTTCGCCATTTCGGATGAACTCGCGGCCATAGAGCTCCCGCGGGAATTGGATAGGCTCATTAGTCTCGCGCTCCGCATTGAGGGTCGTCTTAGCCGGCGCCGCCAACGACGGCAAACACCCGCCCCGTGGCGCCACCTAGAGTCCTCCTCTGCCAGTTCAGCCGGCCGACAGCCCTCGGAGGAGGAGCCCATGCAGTTGGGTCGTCTACGGCTTACACCACGGCAGAAGCAGGAGCGTCTGTCGTCGGGGGCGTGTCTATACTGCGGCAAGGGAGGCCACTTCGCCCTTCAGTGTCCGTTAAAAGCCAGGGCCCACCAGTGAGGAGGAGAGTCCTGGTGGGCACGGTTCTCAGCTCAAGCTCTCCTGCAGCACGCACTCAGCTGCCGTTCCAACTCTCCTTCCAGAGTCGTTTACACACTGGTCTCGCCCTTGTGGACTCAGGGGCTGAGGGGAACTTCCTTGACGCTGCCTCTGCTCAACGTTGGAGAATCCCACTTGTTCCTTTAGTTAGTCCCGTTTCAGCATGGTCATTAGCTGGCCGTCCCCTTACCACCATCACCCACGTCACTCCTAAGATAGACCTCCATATTGCTGGCAGTCATCATGAGCGGATTGAACTGTTTATTATTGATTCCCCTAAGGCTCCTTTAATTCTGGGACACCCATGGTTGCACAAGCACAATCCCCACATTGATTGGGTTAGTAATTCTGTTTTAGCCTGGAGTCAGTCTTGTCACGTGTCATGTTTGGGTGCTGCTTTTTGTCCTGTCTCTGTGTCTTGTGTTCCTCAGGAGGATCCCTCTGACCTGACTGGTGTTCCGGCGGAGTACCATGATCTTCGGGCGGTCTTCAGTAGGGCCCGGGCCACCTCGCTACCTCCGCATCGCCCTTACGACTGTGCCATTGATCTCCTCCCGGGCTCTTCTCCGCCTAAGGGTCGTTTATATTCCCTTTCAGGTCCTGAGAGAGAGGCCATGGACAAGTACATACGTGAGTCACTTCAGGCTGGGCTCATCCGCCATTCCTCCTCTCCCGCTGGTGCAGGGTTTTTCTTTGTTCAGAAGAAGGACGGCTCCCTGCGGCCTTGTATTGATTACAGAGGTTTGAATGACATTACTATCAAGAACAGGTACCCCCTACCTTTAATGTCTTCTGCTTTTGAATTATTACAGGGAGCTCGGGTCTTCACCAAGTTAGACCTGCGCAACGCCTACCACTTGGTGCGCATTTGGGAGGGGGATGAGTGGAAGACGGCATTTAACACCCCTTCGGGACACTACGAGTACTTGGTTCTTCCGTTTGGTCTGACCAATGCTCCAGCCGTTTTCCAGGGACTCGTCAACAGCGTGTTGGGTGACATGATTAATCAATTTGTCTTTGTGTATTTGGATGATATTTTGATTTTTTCTTCTTCTCTCCAATTACACACCCAGCATGTCAGACGGGTTCTCCAGCAGTAACTAGAGAACCAGTTGTTTGTCAAGGCGGAGAAGTGCGAATTCCACGCTGAGTCTGTTACGTTCCTTGGCCATATTATTTCTACGGAGGGGATCAAGCCTGATCCCGCTAAGATTGAAGCTGTTGCCCAGTGGCCGGTCCCTGACTCCCGGAAGGCTCTGCAGCGTTTCCTGGGTTTTGCCAACTTCTACCGGCGTTACATCCGGAATTTTGGTCAGATCGCTGCACCGCTGACAGCCTTAACCTCCACTAAGGTGTCCTTCAGGTGGAACCGGGAGGCGCAGGTAGCCTTTGACATTTTAAAGTCCCGTTTTGTCTCTGCACCTGTTCTGATGGTTCCAGATCCGGAGGCCCAGTTTATTGTCGAGGTTGATGCTTCGGACGTTGGGGTTGGCGCAGTTCTATCTCAGCGTTCTCTCCATGATGGGAAGGTTCATCCTTGTGCATTCTTCTCTCATCGTCTCAGCCCTGCAGAACGTAACTATGACATCGGCAACAGAGAGCTGCTGGCGGTACGATTGGCCTTGGGTGAGTGGCGTCATTGGTTGGAGGGGTCAGCGCAGCCCTTCTTGGTCTGGACGGATCACAAGAACCTTGAATACGTCCGTTCGGCCAAGAGGCTGAGCTCGCGTCAGGCCCGCTGGGCGCTCTTCTTTGCCAGATTCAACTTCACCCTCTCGTACCGGCCGGGATCAAAGAACACCAAGCCTGATGCCCTCTCTCGCCTGTTCGGTGCTCCAGGAGGGGAGTTTGCGGCCGATGCCATCCTTCCTGAGGGGGTGGTGGTCGGGGCCCTTTCGTGGGGTATCGAGCAGCGAGTTGAGGAGGCCGGTCGAGGGGTGCAGGTGCCGGGAGAGTGTCCGGCGGGCAGGTTGCCGGTGCCGGCTGCGCTGCGCTCTGAGGTCCTTGAGTGGGGTCACTCATCCAGGTTAGTCTGCCATCCAGGTATTCGGAGAACGTTGTCTGCCATCCGACAGCGTTTTTGGTGGCCTACTATGGCCGCGGATGTTAGACAGTTTGTGTTGGCCTGCCCCACATGTGCCCAAAGTAAGCCTGTCAATCGCCCTCCTGATGGTCTACTGCATCCTCTCCCTATCCCTTCCCGTCCTTGGTCACACATTGCCCTTGATTTCGTCTCTGGGCTTCCTCCTTCGAAGGGAAACACTGTCGTTCTCACGGTGGTGGATCGCTTTTCCAAAGCGGTTCATTTTATTCCCCTGCCCAAGTTACCCTCCGCCCGGGAGACCGCCCAACTGGTGGTGGATCACGTCTTCCGTCTCCACGGGTTACCGGTGGATGTTGTTTCAGATAGGGGTCCCCAGTTCGTCTCCCGGTTCTGGAGGGAATTTTGTACACAGATTGGGGCCTCTGCTAGTCTGTCATCTGGTTTTCATCCTCAGACCAATGGGCAGTGTGAGCGGGCCAACCAGGATCTAGGAAGAATGCTCCGCTGTCTAGCATCCAACAATCCGAGTTCCTGGTGTCAGCAGCTCTCCTGGGCAGAATACGCCCATAACACCCTTCCTGCGGCCGCGTCAGGTATGTCCCCTTTTGAGTGTGCTGTTGGTTATAATCCACCTCTGTTCCCATCACAGGAACCCGACGCAGCAGTTCCATCCGCCCTGGCTTTCGTCCAGCGCTGCCGTCGCACCTGGGAGAGAGTCAGGAGGATTTTGGTCCAAACCTCTGACAGAACCAAGGCTGCAGCTGATCGTCGCCGGTCCTCTCCTCCTACCTATGTGTGTGGTCAACGGGTTTGGCTCTCTACCAAGGATCTGCCTCTCCGGGCGCCTTCTCGTAAGCTGGCACCCAGATTCATTGGGCCTTTCCGCATCACCAAGGTGGTTAGTCCGGTGGCGATCAGGCTCAAGCTCCCTCCTACTCTTGGTCGGGTTCACCCGGTGTTTCATGTTTCCAGGGTCAAGCCTGTGTTCTCTTCCCCCCTTAATCCTGCTTGCAGTCGCCCCACCCCCCCACCCCCTCGTCTTGTGGATGGATCTCCTACCTATACGGTTAAGAGATTACTCGATGAGCGGCGTCGCGGCAGGGGGTTTCAGTATCTTGTGGACTGGGAGGGGTATGGTCCAGAGGAGAGGTGTTGGGTGCCGTCCCGGGACATTCTGGACCGCTCGTTGATTGAGGACTTCCGGCGGCATCGAGGTAGGCCCCTTCCTAGAGCGCCAGGTGACGCTCCTGGGAGGGGGGGTACTGTCGGGTCTCGGGGCTAATCACCTGTCTTTTTGGTGTGGGTGTGTGTGTGTTGGGATGGTTTGACAGCTCACCACGTCTGCCTGTTTGTTTTCCCCGCCTCCCTTGTTTCCCCGTTGTTAACCTTAATTGCTCGCCACCTGTTCTCTATGTCCTTCTAATTTTTTCCCCTTTATTATTCCCTGTGTTTCTCTGTCTATTGTCAGACTGTTGTTATTCATACCAATAGCTCCGATCATCTAGCAGCTCTTTGTACTCACCTTGTCGTGTCTTGTCCTCAGGCTCCAGTGTGTTTAGTTGATTCCTCTGCCCTTGTTCTTACAAGCCTTGAGCTCCTAGTAGCTTCCAGCTGTTCATCCCTCCGGTCCGGCGGTTATACGTACTTCTGTGAAACGTGACTCATCTGCTACTCATCCTGTCACTGCGAGTGAAACGTGACTCATCTGCTACTTATCCTGTCACTGCGAGTGAAACCTGTGAAACGTGACTCATCTGCTACTCATCCTGTCACTGCGAGTGTAACCTGTGAACCGTGACTCTTCTCCTGTTTCGAATAAAGCCTTGAGTTTACCCGCATCTGAATCCAGCCTGCTTTCTCCTGACAGTGACTTCACGTCATGAAGCAAGTTTGGTTCTGGAAAGCTCTTCTTTTCCCTGTCTTTAGTTCTAGAAACCCAGATGCAAGTGAGAATCCAAATGAAGCTGTGGAAGAAGAAATGGATTGACATTTTAAAAACATCCACACATTTGAATGTCTTCATTGATTTACTCTATTGTGTGTTTTTTCCCTCTAAAGATTAAATGTGGTGAATCAAAATTAGAGTCAAACATTTTAGTCAAACATGAGATGCATATAACATCACTTAGGTCAAAGGTAATTAGGATATAATAATAACAAAATTATATAACAATACTGCTAAAAGCAGTTCAAAGTTACAAATAGCGGTCATAACCAATACTTACTACTGATTCACTTAAACTGAATCCTAATCTACATGAAAATCATATATGCAGTTGTGAAAGTATGTTTTAGAATGTCAGTTCCTGAATATTTCTAAATGTTGTCTTTGATTGCTGACTTTAGTTTGGACCACCAACATGCACAAGACAACAATTAAAAATGAAAATAAATAAGAAACAACACAGACAGCACAATAAAAGACATAACGACACAGAGATTAAATAAATACACATTGTAGTGTACATCAGTCTGGTGGATAAAGCTGTTCTTCAGTCAAATGCTGGGGTGGTAAACTGGTCCTGGAGATCCACAGACCTACAGATTTAGCTTCAACCCTGATAAAACCTCACCGGCCTGTAGCTTTTTAGTGACCATTCAGACCTTGATTAGCTTTGACCTTGATTGTTCAGATGTGTTTGATTAGTGGTCCTCAAGCTCTCATTAGTCACCTGACATTTACAGACAGGCCCAGTGCTAGACTATCTTCAATACAGATATTTATAGTTTATATGGGATGGGGGACATCACATTAAAATATTCCTTTAACCCCAGAATCCTAATTTAATCCCTAAATATAAAAGTCAATGCAATCCATGCATATTATAAATTCCTATAACCTTTACTTTTTACTTTCTTATTGAATCATGCAGACATATCAAGAGTTCAGATGCAAAAGCATCTTAATCTTTTTCTAAAATTGTAATTTTTTTCAGGCTCCTATGTTTATATTCAATTATTTTGCTTTAATGGCTAAGGACAAAATTAGTATTATGTGGGTGCATGTACAAGATGATTAAATCAGTGTTGAAACTTTCAACAAATGAACATCAGATATATTTAAAAGCGTGTTACTTGTTGCTAATAATAAAATTAATAATATTAATAAAAAAAACATTGTTTTGTGCTATAAAACATTATTTTCTGCAAAAAAGGACAATGGTTATATGTACCTGGTAATAAATTAGAGGCCATTCTAAGCTGAGAACCTGGGGGTACCGTAAATATCTGCATAACTGAATTTTGAGCATCATAATGGTAAAATGAATGATGATGAGCACTTTTCCAGGCTCCTCCAGAAGTAGGCATTTGTACATTTTGCCATCATTCCAGTTTTGGCTGTTCATACTCCACAGGACAAAATCATTATATGTTGACACATTTAAGATGTTATAGAAGACCACCAAGGTGGGCAGTCTCATCAAGTCAAGTCTGCTTTATTGTCAATTCTTCCACATGTACAGTACATACATAACGAGAATTAAAATTGCGTTACTCTCAGACCCTTGGTGCTTACAGTTAACACAGTAACAGTAGAGCCTAAAAATCTAGATCAAAATATAAAATGCAACTATACAATAAGGGCAAGTAAAAAAAATATATATAACAAAAATAAAGTTTAATAAAGCAGCGCAAGGCACATGGAAAATGTGAAGTGAACAAACAGTGCAGATAAAAAGATTTTAGTGCAAAAAAAGCGTATTCAGTGTGACAAGTGACAAAGGGCTCAAAGAACAGTTCTTTTATTTAACCTGACTGATGAGGTAGTAGAATGATGTCAGTTCTATGCTGAATGAGGTAGTGAGCAGACCAATGCTGCACAAAGTGACTGGTGCATGTTAGTGGGAGGGGGGAGTGGAAGGACGTGGAAAGGGGATGTGGGATCTGTGGGGGTGGGGGGGGGGGGTCATAGTTCTGTGGTGCCTGGGGCAGAAGAGGGCAGGGGGGCAAGTTCGGGAGCGAGTTCAGCTTCCTGACAGTCTGATGGATGAATCTATTCTTCAGTCTGCTGGTCCTGGCCTGGAGCCTCCGTACCCTTATTGCAGCAGACCGAAGAAGCTGTGTGACGGGTGAGTGGGATCACCTGCAATGCAGAGGGCTTTGTGGGTGAGACAGGTTCCATAAATGTCCTGGAGGGAGGGGAGAGAGACACCAATGATCTTCTCAGCTGCTCTCAATATGCGTTGTAGAGTCTTCCAGCAGGATGGTCAGAGGAGCTGAGTGTGCACTCTCCTGAAGTCAACAACAATCTCCTTCATCTTCTCCACGTTCAGAGAGAGATTGTTGTCACTGCACCACCCAGCCAGGCGGCTCACCTTGCTCCTGTAGTTTGACCCACCACAATCATGTCATCCGCAAACTTAATTGTAATTTTGTTTTGTTTTCTACGATTCTAAGATGTACGATTGCTTAACTTTGTATGTTAGGACCCCCTCGAAAACGTGATGTTACATCTCAAATAGTTTATCCCATTAATAAAATTTACATCAATGTTGTCACAAACCACGATGAAGGCAGAGGGTTTAGAGCAAGTGAACAGTTTATTTACAAGTGGATAAGTGACAATGATATGATGAAAATTGAAAAAGGAGTACTTTTACTCTTACTGGAGTAATATTTTATTATATGTATCTGTACTTTTACTCAAGTACTTGATTTGTGTACTTCGTCCACCACTGTCTTAAACTGCCAATCTTGTTACTGTGCTAATTGATAGTGTTTTCACTATAGTTCGGATATTAATATCCAGCGCAGATTTGATGTTAAACGGCTCGTTCAGTGAATCACAGGGCGTCTCAATGACAGGACAGGATGTGATCTGCTATTATGATGAAGCTTTATTTGGTGAAGTGATACATATAAAAAACACATAAATAATGTGCACTTTGTTCCTGAGCGTAAAATATTTTGATGAGCATCTCTTTAAAAAAAAAACAAAAAAAAAAAACAAGGAATTTGATGTGGCAAAGCTGCATGGTGACTTCACTTCATGAAGCAAGTTTGGTTCTGGAAAGCGAGAATCCAAATGAAGCTGTGGAAGAAGAAATGGATTGACATTTTAAAAACATCCACACATTTGAATGTCTTCATTGATTTACTCTATTGTGTGTTTTTTCCCTCTAAAGATTAAATGTGGTGAATCAAAATTAGAGTCAAACATTTTAGTCAAACATGAGATGCATATAACATCACTTAGGTCAAAGGTAATTAGGATAAATTAATAAATTATATAACAATACTGCTAAAAGCAGTTCAAAGTTACAAATAGCGGTCATAACCAATACTTACTACTGATTCACTTAAACTGAATCCTAATCTACATGAAAATCATATATGCAGTTGTGAAAGTATGTTTTAGAATGTCAGTTCCTGAATATTTCTAAATGTTGTCTTTGATTGCTGACTTTAGTTTGGACCACCAACATGCACAAGACAACAATTAAAAATGAAAATAAATAAGAAACAACACAGACAGCACAATAAAAGACATAACGACACAGAGATTAAATAAATACACATTGTAGTGTACATCAGTCTGGTGGATAAAGCTGTTCTTCAGTCAAATGCTGGGGTGGTAAACTGGTCCTGGAGATCCACAGACCTACAGATTTAGCTTCAACCCTGATAAAACCTACTACAATTCTAAGATGTACGATTGCTTAACTTTGTATGTTAGGACCCCCTCGAAAACGTGATGTTACATCTCAAATAGTTTATCCCATTAATAAAATTTACATCAATGTTGTCACAAACCACGATGAAGGCAGAGGGTTTAGAGCAAGTGAACAGTTTATTTACAAGTGGATAAGTGACAATGATATGATGAGGATGAAGGGAATCAATCCCAGAGCTCTGGAAGGTTAGATGGGGGGAGAAATCAACAGGGAATCATGGGTGATCTAAAGGCACAGAATTAACATGTTAGAAGTCGGTTAGAAGTGAATGTATCTTTATCCTGCTGAGTGATTGCTGAATGCAGTTGATCAGTACTCCAGCGATTGGGATCGGGCGTGATTAGGATCAGGTGAGGGTGATGATTGGGGTGGCTGTGACTGTGTGTTCCTGACAACTGTAGTAATTTATTATTAATTATATATATATATATAGATATAGATATAGATATATATATTTAAATTATTATTATAACAGGTTGCCTGCTCGTAGGAGGTCTCACAAAGCACATATCAACCATTGCTTAGTGGTGACACATATGAATTTCTGAGGTACCTAGTCTGCAGGGGTGGATATATTTCAACCTCAGAGATGGCAAGGGCTGCTTGCCAAGGGAAAGACACATGCTGCAACAGGGAATGCATGCAAGTGCTGGACACCAACAGTGTTGAAGGGAAACCAGGGTTCTGAACTGTTGAACTCACCTGAGGAAAATAGCATACATGTCCTGCCCATGGAGTGGAAAGTTGCAGCAAGCGTAATGACACTGAGCAGGACCTGTTTACTGGCCTGAAGGGGAGGACATGGGCTGTAAACGGTCATTATAAAATCTTGCAAATGTGTTAGGTGTTGCCCACCCTGCAGCTCTACAGATGTCTGTTAGCGAGGCGCCATGCACCAGAGCCCAGGAGGAAGCTGGCTAGTTGAAAGAGCCCTCACCCCTAGGGGGCATGGCAGGTCTTGAGCCTGATAAGCCAAGACAATAGCATCCACTATACAGTGGGTAACCTCTGCTTGGAGACAGCCTTTCCCTTCTGCTGGCCTCCACAAAGAGCTGGTCTGAGGTCATAAAGCACTGAGTTCTGTCTACATAAGTGTGGAGCGCAAGTACTGGACAGAGCAGCGCCAGGGCTGGGTCTACCTCCTCCAGGAGCAGCGTCTGCAAGTTCACCACCTGATCTCTAAAAGGAGTGGTGGGAACTTTGGGAACATATCCAGTGAAGTTTTCAATGATAAAATTGTTCGAAGAGAGCTCTCTGCATCGCAGATAAAACCACTGTGAGGCACCAAGAGGGAACTTGATGAGAGCGAGGCATTGAGCCTCCTGGCCCCTCTCAGGAACCTGATGACCAGAACATGCTTCCCAAGAGACCTTCAACAGGATCATGGTGAGCCGCAAAGTAGCCACACATACTGTACTTTCAGGCCCATCTCGGGACTCGGCTGTGAAGCCAGTGCTGAAGCGGTTTCATCTGAAGCAACCCGAGCAGTATGACGATGAAGAAATGGTCTGTGTCAAGGTAGAATGGAGGCATGAAAGTATGCATCCTTCAGGTCGATCACTGCAAACCAATGCATGTGACGAATGCATTTGAAAATGCATTTGGGCATTAACATCTTGAATGGAAGTCTGTGAAGAGCTCGGTTCAAAGCACGCAAGTCTAGGATAGGACATAACCAACCTGTTTTCTTGGGTAATATGAAGTAGGGGCTGTAAAAGCCGGACTTTATGTCAGGGACCAGCTCGATTGCACTCTTTGCCAACAGGGTCATGACTTCCGTGTACATGACAGGAGCACGTTGAATCGTCGACGTTGGTGACGATTTACGGCCTGCTGGAGATGGTGGTGGGCCTGGTTCCATACTCTCTCACTGTTCTGGAGGGACACTGCAAGGACTTTGATGGCTCAACGGACCAGGGGAACAGAGGAGGTTGATAGCCTAAGACACATTGGAAAGGGGTAAGGTTGGTGGATGACTGTCGGAGGGAATTTTGTGCATATTCTGCCCAGATTACGTAACGGTTCCTGGGGTTTTGATGGCAAAAGGTTCGAAGGAAGCGACTGACATCTTGAATCTTGCATTCTGTCTGTCTGCTGAGTGAGAAGAATGCCCGCCATACCCTTGAAATGAATTGGGGTCCTCGATTACACACAATGTCTTCTGGAATTCCAAAGTTCCGAAACACATGCTCGAACAAGAGCTCTGCGGTCTCAAAGGCTGTGGGTAAAGCTCGTCAAGGAATTAATTTGCAGGCTTTAGAAAATCTGTCTATGGCTACTAGGATTGGAAATGGGGAGGTCTGTGATGAAATCTATCCCGATGTGGGACCAAGGGCGATGTGGAACCGGCAAGGGGATTAATTTCCTTGTGGGTAGTTGTCGCGAGACTTTGGTCATGGCACAAAGGATGTACCTCGGATGACGGTGCATGGAAGATAAGGGTTCTACGATGGTCTTCGGATACGTACACCTTCCCAGGTGGGCATGCAGGTGGGATGGGTTGGTGTTGTGCTTGTTTCGCGGAGCATTTCATCTAGGTCCCACTGAATGGGATTAACAAATAACCTGGTGGGCAAGATGGGTTCTGGTTCCTCAGGGATTTCCTCAAGGGCGTGGAGGCGGGACACAGTATCAGCTCTGGTATTCTTGGATCCGGGACGGTAAGCTTTCTGGAAGTGGAATCGGGTAAAGAATAAGCCCCACCTGGCCTGACGAGGATTGAGTCTCTTGGCCTCTTTCCAATATTTAAGGTTTTTGTGATCAGCACGAGAAATGGTTGACTGGCCCCCTCCAACCAGTGTATCCACTCTTCAAGTGCTAGCTTTACTGCAAGGAGTTCTCTGTTGCCAATATCATAGTTTCTCTCTGCTGGAGACAATTTCTTGGAGAAATAAGCACATGGCATAGGTTTGGCTGCATTTTCAGAATATTGGGACAGGATGGCGCCGACACCAGTTGAAGTAGTGGAGCTGTTGTAAAAGTGGTCTTTAAAGCTTGGAAGGCCTGCTCAGCTTCGGGGTTCCACTGGAGGATCTTTGGTTTTCCCTTTAGAATCAAACTATATTGATGAATAAAATGGCGATAAAAGTTGGCGAAACCCAGGAACCTCTGAAGCTCCTTGATGGACTTGGGAGTTGGCCATGATGTGATTGCTTGGGTTTTCCGGTCATCCATCTTCACCCATTTGCCGTTGATGTTATATCCTAGGAATTCAATGGACGGCTGGTGAAAGACACATTTTTCTGCTTTGACAAATAAGGAAAACTCTCTGAGACATTGGAGCACTTTGGCGACATGACACTGGTAAACCTTTTCATTGGGAGAGTAATTGAGGATGTCATCTATATAAACGAGAGCAAAACGGTTCCGATACTCATGAAGAACTTCATCCATGAAGCTTTGGAAGACTGAGGTGGTGTTTACTAAACCGTACAGCATCACCAAGTATTCGTAGTGCCCAGCGGGGGTGATGAAAGCCATTTTCCACTCATCTCCTTCCCAAATTCTGACCAGGTTGTATGCGCTCCGTAAGTCTAATTTAGTGAAGATACGGGCAGCTGTTCAAGAGAGGATGGGTTTAGTGGAAGTGGGTAACTGAATTTTACCGTTATCTTATTTAGAGCGCTGTAGTCGATACATGGTCGCAACCCTCCATCTTTCTTCGGGGCGAAGA
Organism: Carassius carassius; assembly: GCF_963082965.1. Taxonomy (NCBI): domain Eukaryota; kingdom Metazoa; phylum Chordata; class Actinopteri; order Cypriniformes; family Cyprinidae; genus Carassius; species Carassius carassius. The sequence continues at coordinate 48,399,492 of NC_081755.1, forward strand.
AGAAACTAGCAGCAGCTGGGGAAGTGGATGGTCGGATGTACCCTTGGTTTAAGGCTTCTTCTACGTATTCCTTCATGGCCTGTAGTTCAGGGATGGACAGGGAGTAACCTCACCCCTTTGGAATGGTCTCACCAGGGATTGCACAATCCCAAGGGCGATGTGGCGGAAGCATGGAGGCTACTAGGGGGTTGAAAACGTCTGCAAAGGAGGCATTACAAGATGGCACATTGACAGACAGGTTTTCCTTGGGACTCTCAATTGACGTGGAATTTATTGACATGGAGACAGAATGGTCATCGACAGATGGTGTGGAATGTGTACCGGAGTCAACAATTGCAGTAGCCTCAACATCGAGACCTCTAAACTTCAGATTCACACAGATGGTTAGTGGGATTGATACAGAGGGTTAAGGAAGAACCAAACTCACCACTAACCATGGAGGGTGAGATGGAAAGGTGCGTTTGAAATGTTCACCACTTCCGCAGTACAGACACAGTTTAAGCTCTAGCAGATGATTTTGTTCCTCAGGGGATAAACGTTGGGAATCTACTTGCATGTTTTCTGGCTGTGGCTCAGGAGTTTTCTCAGGTACGTTTCAGCGAGGAGTGTTATCCATAGGGTGTGCTTCCTGATAGCAGGACTGGGACCTCAGGTGAACATGGAGAGCTTGTTGCATGAATTTTTCTAACCCCAGATTGTCATCATATATGGCGAGTTGGAGTCGGAGTGAAGGGTTTAGTCCTCATCGATATACTGTTAGAAGAGCCTTTTCATTCCACCCACTTGCTGCGGCCAAAGTACGAAATTCAAGGGAATACTCTGAGATGGTCTTTTTACCTTGTCGCAGGTTTAAGAGCTGATCGCTGACCGAAGAATCCCCCACCAGATGCCCAAACACTTCAATTCAATTCAATTCAAGTTTATTTGTATAGCGCTTTTTACAATAAAAATTGTTACAAAGCAACTTTAGAGAAAATTATGTTTCTACAATATTTAGTAATAGCTTATAAGTGGTGACTGTCAGTTTGTGCACGTGTGACAGGATTTGTAGAAAAATTAATACAAGACGTAGTTTTGTAATTTAGTGGGTACAGGATCTAATAAACATGTTGTTGGTTTAGATACAGTGATAAGTTTATTTAGCTCTTACTGTCCTATATTTGTAAAGCACTGCAGTTTATGTTTGGGTGCAGATTGTAATCTACAAGATTCTGTGTAGTGTTTTTTGGTCCAAAAATTAATATCTCTGTCTTATCCGAATTTAATTGGAGAAAATTATTGGTCATCCAATCTTTTACATTTTTAACACACTCTGTTAGCTTAGATAATTTAGAGGTTACATCTGGTCTTGTTGAGATATATAGCTGAGTATCATCAGCATAACAGTGGAAGCTAATTCCGTATTTTCTAATAATATTACCAAGGGGCAACATGTATGTCGAAAATAGAAGGGGACCTAGGACGGATCCTTGTGGCACTCCATATTTTACTGATGATAAATGAGATGACTCCCCATTTAAGTAAACAAAATGGTAGCGATCGGACAGGTAGTATCTAAACCAGGGGTTTTCAAACTGTGGGTCGCGACCCACTCGTGGGTCACGGAATGGAACAAGGTGGGTCGCACAAAGTCACTTGGCTGCAGCTAATTTTGCGTTTCAATGACACACAGACACTAACACAGTTCAGTCTAGGGCTGCACGAATGTGACGAGTGGGGCGGGGCCTAGTGCCATGGGAACAGAGCTAGGCCGGTGGAGTGATTGGGAAATGAGCAACACTCACCGGTCTCAAGAACCACGGAGGAGATCGGAAAGATACAAAAGAGGAGCGATGACAGTGAAGGACGAGAGAGGACCAGGCCTGGGTTTTATTTTGTGTTTGTTTTTTATTTGTGCACGGCAGTCATCCGAGAGGGGCTGTCGCGCTGTTTTGTGTTTATTTGGTTATTAAAACTTTGTTTGATTGTCCGCCGGTTCCCACCTCTTTCCACGAAGGAGTCATCGAGGCGGTGGGCTGGAGTGAGTTCGCCCCCCCCCCCCCCCGGCAACTCACTCCAGCCCACCACATCGAGCACCCTCGGCGGCAGACTCCTTCGCCCTGCTCGATGGCACTGCGGATTCACCCCAGCGGCGAAGGATCTTCGGCAGCGCGCCCCTCCTTCCTCCCTGGCTTCGGCACCAGTGTAAAACATTAAAATCTTCACAATCACAGGAAGAAGGAGGCGGGAACTGGGAACCCACTCATCACAACGATATAGCCCACCAACATTAATAATGAACTGCAATATCCTTAGTGTGATTTTCAAATTGCAATTAAGTCCGTGTGCGTTGCGTGTTTTGAAGGTCTCAGAGCAATGTCATTAAAAGGTTCAATCGGTCTTTTTTTACCTATTTCACAATTATTTTAATCTCCAAACTGTTTTAGATAGTTCTGCTTTGCTTCTTATGCTTTTCTAAAAAAGTGTTGGATTGTGCTCCGTTCTCGCCGACACACACGGAAGGATCATGAATGCAACAAAACACAGCAGCGCAGATCACACTTCACTGGAGTGAGCCTGCTTCACGTTTTTATGGACACTACATATTTTAACGCCAGTAAACAAAAATTAAAACTTGTAAATTTGTAGTGAAATTTTCAGTTGTACTCTAAAATAAAATGGTTATTTTTCTTAAATACTTAATTTCTGTCATAAAAATTTTAAGTAAGATTAGGTTTAAAGTAATTTCACTCGTTGTTTTTTTTTTTTTTTTAATATTTTGGTGGGTCGTGAAATATATTACACTTGTCTAGGTGGGTCGTGGAATGGAAAAGTTTGGGAACCACTGATCTAAACCATCTTAGAGCCTGCCCTTGAATACCTGTATAGTTTTGTAATCGATCTATGAGTATGTCATGATCTATGGTGTCGAACGCAGCACTAAGATCAAGTAAAACTAGAAATGAGATGTAGCCTTGATCTGACGCAAGAAGCAGGTCATTTGTAATTTTAACAAGTGCAGTTTCTGTGCTATGGTGGGGCCTGAAACCTGAAACCTGAAATTCTTAATACAGATAATTTTTGTGCAGGAAGGTGCTCAATTGAGCAGACACAACTTTTTCTGAAATTTTAGACATAAATGGAAGACTTGAAATAGGCCTATAATTTGCCAGTTCACTAGGATCTAGTTTTGGTTTCTTAATAAGAGGCTTAATAACCGCCAGCTTGAATGGTTTTGGGACGTGACCTAAATATAACAATGAGTTAATAATATTGAGAAGCGGTTCTTCGGCTACAGGTAACAACTCTTTCAGTAATTTAGTGGGTACAGGATCTAATAAACATGTTGTTGGTTTAGATACAGTGATAAGTTTATTTAGCTCTTACTGTCCTATATTTGTAAAGCACTGCAGTTTATGTTTGGGTGCGATGGATGAAACTGAAGTGTTAGACGCTGTAGAATCTACATTCGCTATTGTATTTCTAATGTTATTTATTTTATCAGTGAAGAAATTCATAAAGTCCTTACTATTAGATGTTGATGGAGTATTTGAATCAAGTGGCGTCTGGTTATTTGTTAATTTAGCCACTGTGCTAAATAAAAACCTTGGATTGTTTTGGTTATTTTGTATGAGTTTGTGGATATGCTCTGCCCTAGCAGTTTCTAGAGCCTGTATATAGCTGGACATACTGTTTTTCCATGCAATTCTAAAAACTTCCAAGTTAGTTTTTCTCCATTTGCGTTCAAGAATACGAGTTACTTTCTTGAGAGAGTGAGTATTACTGTTATACCATGGCACAGTACGTTTTTCTCTAACCTTTTTCAATTTGATGGGGGCAACAGCTTCTAATGTATTAGAGAAAATAGTGCAATCTAATTCATGTGTATTTTTGGGTACAAATAGCAGTTGAGATAGATCAGGCAGGTTTTTTGCGAATCTGTCTTTGGTGACTGGAACAATAATTCTGCCCAGACGGTAACGCTGAGACATATAGTCAAGTCAAGTTAAGTCACCTTTATTTATATAGCGCTTTAAACAAAATACATTGCGTCAAAGCAACTGAACAACATTCATTAGGAAAACAGTGTGTCAATATTGCAAAATGATAGTTAAAAGCAGTTCATCATTGAATTCAGTGATGACATCTCTGTTCAGTTAAATAGTGTCTGTGCATTTATTTGCAATCAAGTCAACGATATCGCTGTAGATGAAGTGACCCCAACTAAGCAAGCCAGAGGCAACAGCGGCAAGTAACCGAAACTCCATCGGTGACAGAATGGAGAAAAAAAACTTGGGAGAAACCAGGCTCAGTTGGGGGGCCAGTTCTCCTCTGACCAGATGAAACCAGTAGTTCAATTCCAGGCTGCAGCAAAGTCAGATTGTGCAGAAGAATCATCTGTTTCCTGTGGTCTTGTCCTGGTAGTCCTCTGAGACAAGGTCTTTACAGGGGATCTGTATCTGGGGCTCTAGTTGTCCTGGTCTCCGCTGTCTTTCAGCGCTGTAGAGGTCCTTTCTAGGTGCTGATCCACCATCTGGTCTGGATACGTACTGGATCCGGGTGACTGCAGTGACCCTCTGATCTGGATACAGACTGGATCTGGTGGCTACGGTGACCTCGGAATAAGAGAGAAACAGACAAATATTAGCGTAGATGCCATTCTTCTAATGATGTAGCAAGTACATAGGGTGTTATGGGAAGGGTTTCCGGTTTCCGGTTTACCTAATTAATGCAGCCTAAAAATCCTTTAACAGATTTGGATATTAAAAGCATATTAGTTATGTGTAAGCCAGGTATTAGATATTATCAAATTGCCTGAGTTTTGAGAACGTAGCGGACATAGGTGCTAAACCATTCAGGGCTTTATAAGTAATAAGCAATATTTTAAAATCTATACGATGTTTGATAGGGAGCCAGTGCAGTGTTGACAGGACCGGGCTAATATGGTCATACTTCCTGGTTCTAGTAAGAACTTATGCTGCTGCATTTTGGACTAGCTGTAGATTGTTTACTAAGTGTGCAGAACAACCACCCAATAAAGCATTACAATAATCTAACCTTGAGGTCATAAATGCATGGATTAACATTTCTGCATTTAACATTGAGAACATAGGCCATAATTTAGATATATTTTTGAGATGGAAAAATGCAGTTTTACAAATGCTAAAAAAATATAGTCTATATCAGTGATACACAGCATGCACGATACAAGGAAATGGTTTGTAACATCATCACATTGAGGTACGATATCTATAGCAGTAAGATCGATTCCATGCGATATAATTAAATCTAATGTAAGATTAAAACGATGAGTGGGCCCGGTGACATTTTGCTTGACTCCAAAAGAGTTTATTAGGTCAGTAAAGGCAAGTCCTAATGCATCATTTGCATTATCAACGTGAATATTAAAATCTCCCATTATTAGTGCCTTATCAACTGTAACCAGAAGGTCTGAGAGGAAAGCTGCAAATTCTTTTAGGAATTCTGTATACGGCCCTGGTGGTCTATAAACAGTAGCCAGAGCAAGAGATACATTAGATTTCTTTTGCATGTTTGACCGTGTAACATTAAGCAGAAGTATTTCGAATGAGTTAAACCTGTATCCTGTTTTCTGGGTTACACTGAGAATATCACTTTATATTGTTGCAACACCTCCGCCACGACCAGTCTGACGGGGCTCATGCTTATAACAGTAGTTTGGTGGAGTCGACTCATATAGACCAAAATAATCATTTGGTTTTAGCCAGGTTTCAGTCAAGCAGAGTACATCAAAACTATTATCTGTGATCATTTCATTTACAATAACTGCTTTGGGTGTGAGTGATCTAATATTTATGAGCCCAAAGTTTAAAGATTGTTTTTGTTCATTTACTTTAAATATTTCTGGTTTAATTACGATAAGATTTTTTCTAGATCCTACATTAAATTTATATTTTCACCTCACTATTCGGGGAACAGACACAGTCTTAATAGATTTTTCTTTAAGCGGATAGAACAAAAGTCATCATAATAGTTATTTGAGAATTGTCTTACTAGTCACATGGAGCGAAGTGTCCTGGAGATGTTGTCAGAGAGCAGCTCCGCTCCGCCTCTGCTGGGGTGCAGACCATCAGCGCGAAACAGCCTAGGATGCTCCCAGAAAAGATTCCAGTTATTAACAAATACCAGTTTCTGTTCTTTACACCATGACAACAACCATTAATTTAAAGCAAAAAGTCTACTGAACCTTTCGTGTCCTCGTCGATACGTGGGCAGTGGTCCCTGACATGATGATCATCGCTGCGGGCGTCGTGCTGCGGACCGTCTCGATCAGGCTCATGAAGTCCCTCTTCAGCATCTCCGGCTGCTGCAGTGTGGTGTCGTTAACCCCGGCGTGAAGCACGACCGCTCTGGGGCTCTCGTCGGCCTTCAGGATCGTGGGTATCTGCGCAGAAACATCGAGAACACGAGCACCAGGGAAACAATGAGTGTGCACTTTACCTTCGGATGTAGCACAGACTTGTCAGACGATGGAGTCTCCGATGATCACAGCGTCATTTCCCGTCTCGAAGAGGGAAGGGGAGCGAAGCGGTTCCGGGTGGAGATCTCGAAGACAGGAGGGGGAGAAGTCGTTGCCCGGGGCCTGGCTCGCGTCCTCCGCTGTGGATGCACCCAGAGTCCGTGGTGTCCCGGCGCCAGAGAGAAGGACATCTGGGAAGATCGCGTCCTGGGTGCACCAGGCCTGTGCAGAGAAACACACGGAGTAGACGTGGTGGGACGGTTAACAGCACACTGAATACTTACCCCGGACTTGTGAGCGTCAGCCCGGAATGATTCCAGCGCGGCTCTCCGCTTTCTCAGCTGGGCTTGCCTCACCTCCAGGTCGCGAATCTGCTTCTCCATGGCCTCGAGCTCGAGCTGCACGTGTCCTCGCCTGCAATCAAAGGTAGACATTCATCCGCCATTAAAGCAAGTAACAGTGAGTACAGCAATGGTAATGTGTGTGAATAGAGTATTAGCAATGTAAGCGCAGTTAGCAGCAACCACGCTGCTGATGCTAATGGGCTTTAAGCTAATAGCGGACCCAGGAGATCAAAATAAAACTAGTGATAACGAGGCGCTCTGCTTCGTGTCTTCAAGTGCGGGCAGTATGATAAACACAGGGGACGGAATAGTAGACAGGTGAGCTTGTTTGATTCAGAAGTGTCAAAGCCACAGTCACAGATTGATCACGTATGTTCTCTTCCTTCACAGAGGCCGAAGACAATACCAGCTCGGGATATACAGTACTCAGGAGACTACAGAGACCGTCGAATCACAGGTAACAATGATCTGTGGTCCTGAGGGCAGCAGAACATGGACACAGGTTAGTGTTACACAAGGGTAAGTATGTTACGTCTGGTAGGCAGTGAAGTGTCAGGAACTCAGGAGGCAAGTGCTAAGAGACTGTTCTTGTTGGAGGCTTGACGGAGAACTGACGTTATGGTGAGTGCAGCGGTAGAAGTTTGACATGATGTTAGAGGAGATGCCAAACCTCTTCAGTCTCCGCAGGAAGTAGAGACGCTGACGGGCTGTTCTCACTATGGTCTCTGAGTGTAGGCTCCAGGAAAGATCCTCAGAGATATGAATGGAATTCACAATGAATGATGTCAAGGAACTTGTTGCTCTTCTGTCCTTTCTTCTGTTAACTTATATTTCTGCATATTCCAGCATATAAAATAAAAATATTTTTTGTAAAATCCTTCATTCGAATAGATGTAAATAAAATTGCAGAGAGGAGTAAAAATGAGTTTACCAAAACAGAAAATGCTGTTGCATGGCACATTTAGGCTGTTAGTCCAGTCTCATTTTATGGCTACCCTGACAAGGCCCAGTGTTTTTTTTTTTGTTTTCTTTCGGAGTGAAACAGTGGTTAAATCGCATCAGCAGAAGCTTCTCAAACATCCTATCACACAGTCTGTTCCTTTTCAGGGAAAGCACCAATCCACCTAAACTGAACAGCCGTTCCACTGGTGCACTGGATGGAGTTGGAGCGTTGTATTTTATGTACATATTTTTGAGGTTTGGGAACTGATTCAGAATTTCAAGCTCATACCCTGACCTTAAATATTCAGTCACTTCATTTTCTGCTGAAAAGCTTTCTGTAGGCTGGTTCTCAAAATCAGAAAAGTCAATTTCAGTTGGGCTGGTTGTCAGTTGGGACACATTTTTACGACACTCTGTTGTCAGAAGCACCTTCAAATGCTCTCTCCTACGCTCATCTTTCAGCCATCGAAGTTTGAACTTGGGACAAGTGGCCGCTGCAAGAAGTCCTTCTTGGCTATACAGTACAGCATCGAAACTAATCTTGATGGCCTGTAAAATTCAATATGATATAACAAAGCATATATTTATTTTACTATATAAATTGGCTATTTTAACTATTTTGTGGGCTGACCTAAACCATCTCATGTGCTATCAATACTGTATGACAGGGATAGGCAACTCCGGTCCTGGAGGGCCACTATCCTGCGAGTTTAGCTTCAGCCCTCATAAAAACTCACCTGCCTGTATCTATCTAGTTATCCCGAAAACACTGATTGCCTTGTTCAGGTGTGTTTAATTAGGGTTGGAGCTAAACTCTGCAGGATAGTGGCCCTCCAGTGTCACGGCAAAGAAGACTGGATGCAATAGCAAGTTAAATTCTCCTTTAATAGAGCTTAACGTAGAATAAGTCAGATGTACAATAAAGGACAAGACAATAAAGCAGCAGGAGAGATGGCAACACAGGGACCGTGATGGGCGTTGGTGTCCATGGTGAGTGAAGTCTGTGAGGTAACTGAGGCTGACGAGGTGAACGAGGAAATACGGAATAAATCCGCAGGAACAAACAGGCAACAGGAAACAGCGACGAGAAAGCCTGAGCGGGGAACAACACGAGAGACACGAACAAACACCAGGACTCCAAACAAACGATCTGACAAACATGAGACGAAAGACAAGGCTTTAATATACACTGTTAACAATTTTCTTGTATTTATACAGTACAGTACTGGCAGCACGGTGGCCAGCAAGTTACTGTATTCTGTTTTACAGTAACTGTACTGTAATTCAATTTACAGTACATACAAACATTACTGTAAACTACAAGACAATACTGTACTGTATTTTTACGGTATTTTGTAATTGTACTGCTTCTGCTGTAATTAATTATACGGTATTGTACTGTAATATTTATATTGATATATTATTGCTAAATAATATAATTTTCAATTTAATAATAATGTTAATATTACATTTATATAATATTTAGTCATTTACAGTATAGAAATCTATAGATTACAATTGTAAAATGCAACATCAGAATAAATGCAAATTAAAAGACAATCCAAACAATGTTATTGTCAAAAACATTTTTTTTTATTAATCATGGATAAATTCAAGGATTAATAAAGAACTGCAATGTAGTTCATTTAATTTGCAAATTCAGGATTCAAATTAACAGGAACATCAAAAAAAAAACAAAAAAAAATTCCAGGACTTCGAAATTACACAACCCTCAAAAGACAAGAACTGTCAAACACTGAGGGACACACAAATTTACAAGCGTGTGTGTGTATCAATATCAATGGGTAACTGTACAAAAATCTGTATGTATATGTTTGTGTTGTATATGTGTGTGTGTGTGTGTGTGTGTGCAGGGGAAGTGTGTGGATGTGAGTGTAGCTGTACAAAAATATGTGTATGTTTGACAGTGTATGATTTGTGTCAGTGAATCTGTGAGTGGGTGTATGATTGTGAATATCAATTGGTAACTGTACAAACATGTGTATGTATATGTTTGTGTCGTATGTGTATGTGTGCAGGTGAGTGGGTGTGTGTGTAGGCGAGTGTGTGGATGTGAGTGTAGCTGTAGAAAAATATGTGTATGTTTGACAGTGTACGATTTGTGTCTGTGAGTGTGTGTGTGTGTGTGTGTGTGTGTGTGTAGGCGAGTGTGTGGATGTGAGTGTAGCTGTACAAAAATATGTGTATGTTTGACAGTGTACGATTTGTGTCTGTGAGTGTGTGTGTGTGTGTGTGTGTGTGTGTAGGCGAGTGTGTGGATGTGAGTGTAGCTGTACAAAAATATGTGTATGTTTGACAGTGTACGATTTGTGTCTGTGAGTGTGTGTGTGTGTGTGTAGGCGAGTGTGTGGATGTGAGTGTAGCTGTACAAAAATATGTGTATGTTTGACAGTGTACGATTTGTGTCTGTGAGTGTGTGTGTGTGTGTGTGTGTGTGTGTAGGCGAGTGTGTGGATGTAAGTGTAGCTGTACAAAAATATGTGTATGTTTGACAGTGTACGATTTGTGTCTGTGAATGTGTGAGTGTGTGTGTGTGTGTGTGTGTGTAGGCGAGTGTGTGGATGTGAGTGTAGCTGTACAAAAATATGTGTATGTTTGACAGTGTACGATTTGTGTCTGTGAATGTGTGAGTGTGTGTGTGTGTAGGCGAGTGTGTGGATGTAAGTGTAGCTGTACAAAAATGTGTGTATGTTTGACAGTGTACGATTTGTGTCTGAATGTGTGAGCGAGTGTGTGTGTGTGTGTGTGTGTGTGTAGGATTCAAATTAACAGGAACATCAAAAAAAAAAAAAAAAAACTCCAGGACTTCGAAATTACACAACCCTCAAAAGACAAGAACTGTCAAACACTGAGGGACACACAAATTTACAAGCGTGTGTGTGTATCAATATCAATGGGTAACTGTACAAACATCTGTATGTATATGTTTGTGTTGTATATGTGTGTGTGTGTGTGTGTGTGTGTGTGTGCAGGGGAAGTGTGTGGATGTGAGTGTAGCTGTACAAAAATATGTGTATGTTTGACAGTGTATGATTTGTGTCAGTGAATGTGTTAGTGGGTGTATGATTGTGAATATCAATTGGTAACTGTACAAACATGTGTATGTATATGTTTGTGTCGTATGTGTATGTGTGCAGGTGAGTGGGTGTGTGTGTGTAGGCGAGTGTGTGGATGTGAGTGTAGCTGTAGAAAAATATGTGTATGTTTGACAGTGTACGATTTGTGTCTGTGAGTGTGTGTGTGTGTGTGTGTGTGTGTAGGCGAGTGTGTGGATGTGAGTGTAGCTGTACAAAAATATGTGTATGTTTGACAGTGTACGATTTGTGTCTGTGAGTGTGTGTGTGTGTGTGTGTGTGTGTAGGCGAGTGTGTGGATGTGAGTGTAGCTGTACAAAAATATGTGTATGTTTGACAGTGTACGATTTGTGTCTGTGAATGTGTGAGTGTGTGTGTGTGTGTGTGTGTGTGTGTGTAGGCGAGTGTGTGGATGTGAGTGTAGCTGTACAAAAATATGTGTATGTTTGACAGTGTACGATTTGTGTCTGTGAATGTGTGAGTGTGTGTGTGTGTGTGTGTGTGTGTAGGCGAGTGTGTGGATGTAAGTGTAGCTGTACAAAAATGTGTATGTTTGACAGTGTACGATTTGTGTCTGTGAATGTGTGAGTGTGTGTGTGTGTGTGTGTAGGCGAGTGTGTGGATGTGAGTGTAGCTGTAGAAAAATATGTGTATGTTTGACAGTGTACGATTTGTGTCTGAATGTGTGAGTGAGTGTGTGTGTGTGTGTGTGTGTGTGTGTGTGTGTGTGTGTAGGCGAGTGTGTGGATGTGAGTGTAGCTGTAGAAAAATATGTGTATGTTTGACAGTGTACGATTTGTGTCTGAATGTGTGTGTGTGTGTGTGTGTGTGTGTGTGTGTGTGCAGGCGAGTGTGTGAATGTGAGTGTAGCTGTACAAAAATATGTGTATGTTTGACAGTGTACGATTTGTGTCTGTGAATGTGTGAATGTGTGAGTGTGTGTGTGTGTGTGTGTGTGTAGGCGAGTGTGTGGATGTGAGTGTAGCTGTACAAAAATGTGTATGTTTGAGTGTACGATTTGTGTCTGTGAATGTGTGAGTGTGTGTGTGTGTGTGTGTGTGTGTGTGTGTGTAGGCGAGTGTGTGGATGTGAGTGTAGCTGTACAAAAATATGTGTATGTTTGACAGTGTGTGATTTGTGTCTGTTAATGTGTGAGTGTGTGTGTGTGTGTGTGTAGGCGAGTGTGTGGATGTGAGTGTAGCTGTACAAAAATGTGTATGTTTGACAGTGTACTATTTGTGTCTGTGAATGTGTGTGTGTGTGTGTGTGTGTGTGTGTGTGTGTGGGCGAGTGTGTGGATGTGAGTGTAGCTGTACAAAAATATGTGTATGTTTGACAGTGTACGATTTGTGTCTGTGAATGTGTGAGTGTGTGTGTGTGTGTGTGTAGGCGAGTGTGTGGATGTGAGTGTAGCTGTACAAAAATGTGTATGTTTGACAGTGTATGATTTAACTACAAATGTACAAATACTGTATGACAGGGATAGGCAACTCCGGTCCTGGAGGGCCACTATCCTGCGAGTTTAGCTTCAGCCCTCATAAAAACTCACCTGCCTGTATCTATCTAGTTATCCCGAAAACACTGATTGCCTTGTTCAGGTGTGTTTAATTAGGGTTGGAGCTAAACTCTGCAGGATAGTGGCCCTCCAGTGTCACGGCAAAGAGGACTGGATGCAATAGCAAGTTAAATTCTCCTTTAATAGAGCTTAACGTAGAATAAGTCAGATGTACAATAAAGGACAAGACAATAAAGCAGCAGGAGAGATGGCAACACAGGGACCGTGATGGGCGTTGGTGTCCGTGGTGAGTGAAGTCTGTGAGGTAACTGAGGCTGACGAGGTGAACGAGGAAATACGGAATAAATCCGCAGGAACAAACAGGCAACAGGAAACAGCGACGAGAAAGCCTGAGCGGGGAACAACACGAGAGACACGAACAAACACCAGGACTCCAAACAAACGATCTGACAAACATGAGACGAAAGACAAGGCTTTAGGCAAGATGTAATAAGCCGCAGCTGCCGCTGATCAGTAATCAACGGCAACGCCCACACAGAACAATCAGGTGATACACCCCGCAACCTACACACAGACAACAAGATGACACCATATATCTGAGAACCGTGACATCCAGGACCAGAGTTGTCTATCCCTGCTGTTTGAGATCCATAAAACTTTTGTTATTCACCGTCCAGATTTTAGAAGTGGTTGAAACAAAAGGTGCGTTCCATTCGACCGTAAGTGTACTGCGAAGTAGACTTCACAGGGTATTCCGCCATCTTAAGTGAGATTCCATTCCGAAGGGAGTGAACATGTTCAGTTCGAAGGGCACTGCGCATGGCACAGGGAATAAGGGAAAATTGATACATCACTTCACAGGAAGTGGACAGCAATTATCCCCTAACTGTCATTGCGCGCAGCACGCTACTGTCCATGGCAGCACGTCATCACCAGTCTGAACGGCCAACTAACCATGTAAAAGCGACTAGAATCAGATGAGGCTCTGCCATTTTTCTTTATTTTACTTTATTTACCTCAGTGTTTACTATACGGCTGTGTGCAGGAAGAAGGCGCACGAGACTGCAATGCAATTATATGACCATTTATTAAAAACACATATACACACAGTTAACCAGACTAAAAGTTCATTTGCATGACAGTTACAGCAGGGCTTCAATTCTGGTAATAGTCAAGTAACAGAAGCAATAGTCAATTAAACTGTATAATAAACATACGTTTTTCATTATATAGTACTCAACGTTTTTTTTTATTGTGTAGTGTACAAATTTTAAATGTGATTGTTAATAAAAATTTAAATATGAATGTAGTCCTATATATTTATGTTATATCATAATCTGCGCGACCCCATCGTTGACTTTCTTTGATGACGTTTGCAGGGCGTTCCAAATGAGCAGTTATTGTCAGTGAAGTCCATATCAACTGATATACCGTGCTCAGGGAGTAGGGAGCAGTGAACACTGCATAGGTGTGTTTGGTCGGTATTTTTTCTACGATGTGTCGGAACGATTCAGAGTCAACAGTGGAAATTGGCAGCATGTCCTCAACAATATAGCCAGCGACAAGCTTATTCAGTTCAGCGGCACTAAGTGCTGTCGCACTAGCTTTTAAGTCTATTTTCACCTGTTTAGGAGGAGAGGGGCCCACAGAGGTTCGCCCGGTGTTGTGTAATATTCGGTTGGCGTGAAAAACTTTTCCCGTGCGTGGAGTTTACATGAATATTCATTAGTTCCCTTATTGTGTTTGTGTCCTTGAAACAACGTGCAAATGAACAGAACTGAAAATATCAGTCAAAGTCAAAGTCAAAGTCACCTTTATTTATATAGCACTTTAAACAAAATACATTGCGTCAAAGCAACTGAACAACATTCATTAGGAAAACAGTGTCTATAATGAAAAAATGATAGTTAAAGGCAGTTCATCATTGAATTCAGTTATGTCATCTCTGTTCAATTAAATAGTGTCTGTGCATTTATTTGCAATCAAGTCAACGATATCGCTGTAGATGAAGTGTCCCCAACTAAGCAAGCCAGAGGCGACAGCGGCAAGGAACCGAAACTCCATGGGTGACAGAATGGAGAAAAAAACCTTGGGAGAAACCAGGCTCAGTTGGGGGGCCAGTTCTCCTCTGACCAGACGAAACCAGTAGTTCAATTCCAGGCTGCAGCAAAGTCAGATTGTGCAGAAGAATCATCTGTTACCTGTGGTCTTGTCCTGGTGCTCCTTTGAGACAAGGTCTTTACAGGGGATCTGTATCTGGGGCTCTAGTTGTCCTGGTCTCCGCTGTCTTTAAGGGATGTAGAGGTCCTTTCTAGGTGCTGATCCAGCATCTGGTCTGGATACGTACTGGATCCGGGTGACTGCAGTGACCCTCTGATCTGGACAGAGACTGGATCTGGTGGCCACGGTGACCTCGGAACAAGAGAGAAACAGACAAATATTAGCGTAGATGCCATTCTTCTAATGATGTAGCAAGTACATAGGGTGTTATGGGAAGTGTTTCCGGTTCCGGTTTACCTAATTAATACAGCCTATAAATCCTTTAACGGATTTGGATAATAAAAGCATATTAGTATGTTATGTGTATGCCAGGTTAAAGAGATGGGTCTTTAATCTAGATTTAAACTGCAAGAGTGTGTCTGCCTCCCGAACAATGTTAGGTAGGTTATTCCAGAGTTTAGGCGCCAAATAGGAAAAAGATCTGCCGCCCGCAGTTGATTTTGATATTCTAGGTATTATCAAATTGCCTGAGTTTTGAGAACGTAGCGGACGTAGAGGATTATAATGTAAAAGGAGCTCATTCAAATACTGAGGTGCTAAACCATTCAGTGCTTTATAGGTAATAAGCAATATTTTAAAATCTATACGATGCTTGATAGGGAGCCAGTGCAGTGTTGACAGGACTGGGCTAATATGGTCATACTTCCTGGTTCTAGTAAGAACTCTTGCTGCTGCATTTTGGACTAGCTGTAGTTTGTTTACTAAGCGTGCAGAACAACCACCCAATAAAGCATTACAATAATCTAACCTTGAGGTCATAAAAGCATGGATCAACATTTCTGCATTTGACATTGAGAGCATAGGCCGTAATTTAGATATATTTTTGAGATGGAAAAATGCAGTTTTACAAATACTAGAAACGTGGCTTTCTAAGGAAAGATTGTGATCAAATAGCACACCTAGGTTCCTAACTGATGACGAAGAATTGACAGAGCAACCATCAAGTCTTAGACAGTGTTCTAGGTTATTACAAGCGGAGTTTTTAGGTCCTATAATTAACACCTCTGTTTTTTCAGAATTTAGCAGTAAGAAATTACTCGTCATCCAGTTTTTTATATCGACTATGCAATCCATTAGTTTTTCAAATTGGTGTGTTTCACCGGGCTGCGAAGAAATATAGAGTTGAGTATCATCAGCATAACAGTGAAAGCTAACACCATGTTTCCTGATGATATCTCCCAAGGGTAACATATAAAGCGTGAAGAGTAGCGGCCCTAGTACTGAGCCTTGAGGTACTCCATACTGCACTTGTGATCGATAGGATACATCTTCATTCACTGCTACGAACTGATGGCGGTCATATAAGTACGATTTAAACCATGCTAATGCACTTCCATTAATGCCAACAAAGTGTTCAAGTTTATGCAAAAGAATGTTGTGGTCAATTGTGTCAAACGCAGCACTAAGATCCAATAAAACTAATAGAGAGATACACCCACGATCAGATGATAAGAGCAGATCATTTGTAACTCTAAGGAGAGCAGTCTCAGAACTATGATACGGTCTAAATCCTGACTGGAAATCCTCACATATACCATTTTTCTCTAAGAAGGAATATAATTGTGAGGATACCACCTTTTCTAGTATCTTGGACAGAAAAGGGAGATTCGAGATTGGTCTATAATTAACTAGTTCTTTGGGGTCAAGCTGTGGTTTTTTGATGAGAGGCTTAATAATCAGTGCACGCTCTTCAAATCGCTACTTGGATTATTTTGAACATGTAACGAAGTGTCAATGTTAAGCATTGAAGCATTGTAGCAGTGTCAAAACAATGCAGTTTGTGTAATATAAATCGTCTGTAAGCTGATTTTGTCATGGTTCGTAGGTTTGCTTGCTCATTTTGTGTGTACTGCACTGATATGATTGCCTATCAGCGCCAGCTGCGCTGATGAGCAATCAGATCGGTCGCAGGTGTGTCTTGTTTATTAGCCCTATATGTAGGGCTGTGTTAGTCATGTTCAATGTCAGATCGTTTGGTTTGCTGTCTCTGTTCTGATCTCTGTTCTGTGCAGTTTTGGTCCCATCTTGGTTTGCACGGAGATCCAGCTTATATGTCTGCTTGAACTGTGGTCTGCCTATGTTTGAGGATCATTGCGGCACATCACATTTCTCATCTACCCTGCTTGGAGTCTAAAGTCGTGGCCAAAAGTTTTGAGAATTACATAAATATTAGTTTTCAAAAAGTTGCTGCTAAACTGCTTTTAGATCTTTGTTTCAGTTGTTTCTGTGATGTACTGAAATATAATTACAAGCACTTCATACGTTTCAAAGGCTTTTATCGACAATTACATCACATTTATGCAAAGAGTCAGTATTTGCAGTGTTGGCCCTTCTTTTTCAGGACCTCTGCAATTCGACTGGTTATGCTGTCAATCAACTTCTGGGCCAAATCCTGACTGATAGCAACCCATTCTTTCATAATCACTTCTTGGAGTTTGTCAGAATTAGTGGGCTTATGTTTGTCCACCCGCCTCTTGAGTATTGGCCACAAGTTCTCAATGGGATTAAGATCTGGGGAGTTTCCAGGCCATGGACCCAAAATTTCAACATTTTGGTCCCCGAGCCACTTAGTTATCACTTTTGCCTTACGGCACTGTGCTCCATCGTGCTGGAAAAAGCATTGTTCTTCACCAAACTGTTGTTGGAAGAAGTTGCTGTTGGAGGGTGTTTTGGTACCATTCTTTATTCATGGCTGTGTTTTTGGGCAGAATTGTGAGTGAGCCCACTCCCTTGGATGAGAAGCAACCCCACACATGGATGGTGTCAGAATGCTTTACTGTTGGCATGACACAGGACTGATGGTAGCGCTCACCTTTTCTTCTCCAGGCAAGCCTTTTTCCAGATGCCCCAAACAATCGGAAAGGGGCTTCATCGGAGAATATGACTTTGCCCCAGTCCTCAGCAGTCCATTCACTATACTTTCTGCAGAAGATCAATCTGTCCCTGATGTTTTTTTTTTTGAGAGAAGTGGCTTCTTTGCTGCCCTTCTTGACACCAGGCCATCTTCCAAAAGTCTTCGCCTCACTGTGCGTGCAGATGCGCTCACACCTGCCTGCTGCCATTCCTGAGCAAGCTCTGCACTGGTGGCACTCCGATCCCGCAGCTGAATCCTCTTTAGGAGACGATCCTGGCTCTTGCTGGACTTTCTTGGACGCCCTGAAGCCTTCTTTACAAGAATTGAACCTCTTTCCTTGAAGTTCTTGATGATCCTATAAATTGTTGATTTAGGTGCAATCTTAGTAGCCACAATATCCTTGCCTGTGAAGCCATTTTTATGCAATGCAATGATGGCTGCACGCGTTTCTTTGCAGGTCACCATGGTTAACAATGGAAGAACAATGATTTCAAGCATCACCCTCCTTTTAACATGTTAAGTCTGTCATTCTAACCCAATCATTCTGACATAATGATCTCCAGCCTTGTGCTCATCAACATTCTCACCTGAGTTAACAAAACGATTACTGAAATGATCTCAGCAGGTCCTTTAATGACAGCAATGAAATGCAGTGGAAAGTTTTTTTTGGGATTAAGTTAATTTTCGCGGCAAAGAAGGACTATGCAATTCATCTGATCACATTTCATAACATTCTGGATTATATGCAAATTGCTATTATAAAAACTTAAGCAGAAACTTTTCCAATTTCCAATATTTATGTAATTCTCAAAACTTTTGGCCACGACTGTACCCTGCAGTTGTCGTGTTTCCTAGGACCTGCTTGGTGCCCGTTGTCTGCCAGCAATTCTGTTTGGTCTACTGATTGTTTTCATTAAACCTTATTACTACTCGCTACTGGATTCTGTCGTATGATTCCTGACATAACGATCTGACCACGTTATGGTTCCAGCGAGTGTAAACGAACTGAGAGAAGCCCTTTACAATAATGATGCACGATTTGCAACATCTTAGAGCCCACGTGCCCACTGCGCCTAATCCACCATCTGCTGTTTCCCCCACGGATCGTCCCACCTACAATCCGGAGCCCCGTCTGCCTCCTCCTGCTGCCTATGCTGGTGAGCCACATCTATGTCGATCATTTTTGACATAATGCTCTTAGTTTTTTTTTTCTCTACAGCACTCATCATTTCCCACTGAGGAATCTCAAGTGGCTTTTGTCATTACCCTACTATCTGGAAGAGCGGCGCTGTGGGGAACCACTGTTTGGGAGCAGGGAAATGACTGTTTAGAGTCTTTCCAGACTTTCAGCACTGAGCTCAAGAAAGTTTTTGATCAGGCAGTTGCAGGCAAGGAAGCAGCCCGAGTGTTGGCAGATTTACTTCAGGACCACAGATCAGTTACTGACTATTCCATTGAATTCTTTACACTAGGTGCAGAGTTTAAGTGGAACAGCGAGGCGCAGTGTGACATGTTTTTGCATGGGTTGGTCGACCGCATCCAAAATGAGATATGCACCCTGGAATTACCTGCAACTTTGGATGGGTAGATTGATCTAGCTATCAGAGTAGACACAAGGTTACAACATCAAAATCTTCTGGTGCAGCAAGGTTGAGTTCCAGACATGGAGGTCCATCCGGTCTTTCCTTCAGGTGATGCGGAGCCGGGGTCACTTTGCGTCCAAGTGCCGGGTAAAAGCCAACACCCATCAGTAGAATGGAGGTTACTGTACTATACTGGGATGAATCCTCTCGTGAAGCGATGCTCCTTCCAGTAAGACTGCAGTGGGCCTACTTTTATCATCGATGCGAGGCTCTGGTGGACTCTGGTTAGGACACCCCGGCTCACACTGGACAACCCTCACATAAACTGGCATCAGAACTCTGTCATGTCTTGGAGTGAGAACTGTCATGCATCTTGTTTGGTGTCTGCGTGTTCTTCTGTGTCTTGTTCTGTGTTGCAGGATGAGCAGGCGGATCTGTCTAACGTACCCGGAAAGTACCTCGACCTGAAGGAAGTGTTCAGTAAGTCCTGAGCTGCTGCTCTTCCTCCGCACCATCCGTATGACTGTGCTATAGACTTATTGCCAGGTACATCTCTGCCTAAGGGCAGATTATACTCTCTTTCCACTCCGGAGAGTGAAGCCATAGAGAAATATATTTCTGATTCTCTGGCAGCC
This sequence comes from Carassius carassius, assembly GCF_963082965.1. Lineage (NCBI taxonomy): Eukaryota > Metazoa > Chordata > Actinopteri > Cypriniformes > Cyprinidae > Carassius > Carassius carassius. The sequence continues at coordinate 48,419,219 of NC_081755.1, forward strand.
AAACTCATCCGTCCTTCCTCTTCTCCTGCAGGGGCGGGATTTTTTTGTGCGCTCATTGTTCTCATCGTTTGTCTTCCGCTGAACGTAATTACTAAAAATTATTAAAAACATTGGTAATAGAGAGTTGTCGGCAGTCAAGTTAGCCTTGGAGGAGTGGCGTCATTGGTTGGAGGGTTTGGGGGTACCTTTCATGGTTTGAAATGACCACAAGAACCTTGAATACATCAGATCCGCCAAACGACTTAACTCTAGGCAGGCTCGGTGGGCACTTTTTTTCAGTCGGTTTCGATTTTTCCATTTCCTATCGCCCAGGATCCAAGAACATCAAATGATGCATTGTCCTGCATTTTTGACCAATCTGAATGCCCGGTTTCTCCCGAGTCCATCATTCCACATAATTGTGTGATTTCAATGTTGACCTGGGAGATCGAGTCGAAGGTCCGTTTGGCCTTAGATTAGTACCTCCGCCCGGATGTCCACCGGGTCGTTTATTTGTGCCAGAGAAATTGAGGTCAAACTTCATCTGGTGGGGTCATTGTTCCAAGGTGGCGTGTCATCCAGGAGTCAATCGTACCATTTTTCTCATTAAGCAATGGTTCTGGTGGCAAACTATGGCTCGTGACACTCGTCGTTTTGTATTGGCCTGCTCGGTCTGTGCCAGTTGTAAGTCTTCCACTAGCCTTCCTGCTGGGCTCCTTCAACCGTTGTCAGTTCCTTCGGAGACGGAGCGGGCCAACAAAGATTTGGAACAAGGGTTGCGATGTTTAGCGTCACAGAATCCGTCCTCTTGGAGTCAGCATATCTCATGGGTTGAGTATGCGCATAACTCATTACCAGTGTCGTCCATGGGCTTTTCGGCATTTGAGTGTAGTTTAGGGTACCAGCCACCAATTTTTCCTAGTCTGGCATCTGAAGTCGCGGTCCCCTCTGCTCATGAATTCGTCCAGGGGTGCAGAGACATCTGGAGAATGGCCAGGGAGACCCTTCTACAGGTGGGTTTGCGCACTAAGGTCCAGGGCGATCGCCACCGGTCGAAACATCCCGTCTACGTCGCTGGTCAAAAAGTGTGGCTTTCATCTGCTGATATTCCTCTCTACTCATTTGTAGAAAATTAGCTCCTAAATTCATCAGTCCTGGTCACGCTCTTCGTTTACATGGAGATCCAGCTTATATGTCTGCTTGAACTGTTGTCTGCCTATGTTTGAGGATCATCGCGGCACATCACATTTCTCGTCTGCCCTGATTGGAGTCTACACTGCAGTTGTCGTTCAGACACACTCTCTCTGTTTAAATCTAGATTAAAAATGCATCTCTTTCGCCAAGCATTCAAATAATGTATCTTTTACATTGTGAGTGTAGTTGCATCTGATCAAATGCGCATTCTTATTCTTTAGTTTGGGTTAAACTAATTAATTTTACTTTGTTGGATCAGCAGCTATGGTAATGAGGTCTCTATTTGTTTCTATGTTTTGCCATGGGATTTACATAACTAGGATTTACACAAGCTCTAGTCTGGATCCAGAACACCTCAGAAGAGATGATGCTGACCCTCAGAGGACCTCAGATGATGCTAACCCTGAATCAACAAACAGAACTAACAAAAATTGCTACAAGTGTGACTGCATCATATAATAATTATTAATAATATTAATAATGTTCATCGTCTGGCTGACTACGTCTTGTATTAATTTTTCTAAAAAGCCTGTCATACGTGCACAAACTGACAGTCACCACTTATAGGCTACTACTAAATATTGTAGAAACATAATTTTCTGTAAAGTTGCTTTGTAACGATTTGTATTGTAAAAAGCACTAGACAAATAAACTTGAATTGAATTGAATTGTCGTGTTTCCTAGGACCTGCTTGGTGCCCGTTGTTTGCCAGCAATTCTGTTTGGTCTACTGACTGTTTTCATTAAAACTTATTACTACTCGCTACTGGATTCTGTCGTATGATTCCTGACAGATTTGCTTGATTGATTGCAGGCACACAGAAAAACAATAAACGAATAACCTATGCTAACCTTGGGATATATAGTTTCTTAATCATATTTTTTTATGTGTTTAACTTTTTATACATTTCATTTGTGGGGCATTAATTGCTGTTTGAATAGTATGATGAAAAGTTTAGTTTGTATGTAGCCAGTGTTTCTGTTACCTAAATAAGTCACATACATAGGCTACTGAAAACAATTTTCTTGCAGTGAAAATGTTAATATTGTAAACAACCTAATTTGTAATTGGTTATATAAAACGGTGCATAAACCTTAATGTATTGTTCTGATACAGTCTTCTTGGACATAGGTCAGCAGCTACTCCAAGAATATTATTTTAACATTTGGATAAGAAATCATATGTCTCATCATCACCAATGTTATAATATGGCTTTGATTTGCTTTTGTGATGTTTCCACACACTGTTAAAACTGTTACTTAGATCTAACTCAATATAATTAAGACAACATTTTCCAACTACTTTTTGCAAGTTTAGTGAACTAACTGATATTTTGAGTAAGGACAACTTAATAATATGCATTTCAATGTATGCAAAAATATTAAGTAGCATTTTCAGAAAAAGCCAATAAATTGAGTACAATCAATGTAAAAAATATCAGCATATTACACACATTAGACTTAATTAAAATAGGTAACACTTAAATGAAAAAATACTAGTTAATGTCTTCTGATTTATTAATTTTAACCAATTTGCCCTTTCTTGTTTTGGAAGTGTAAACGGCTTCAAATAATTAATTGCTTAGCTACTGTGTCAATTTCCAACATTTATTAATTGCCATATACAAACAGCAGCAATGAGCTGTACAGTGTAAACAACCAATAACATATGTATCAGCTTATAAAGTGCAGGTTAGTAGAACACCTTCACAGTATAGTTTTTTACTTTGTACATACATAATATTAAAACATTTTAATATCAAGTTAACAGGGACTTTTGTCAAAAGCCATATACAAACAGTAGCAATGAGCTGGACAGTATAAACCATCAAGAACATCTGTGTTCTTGCATTAAAAGAAAGCATGACCTTGGCTTATAAACTGCTGGTTAGTAAAACACCTTAACAGTACAGTGTGTACATAACATGAAACATTTAACACTAACATTACAGGTCACAAGCATGAGCATCTGACCTCAACTTAAAAAGTGCAGCTTAGCATAATACCTTCACAGCGTGTGTGAATATTTTGAAACCTCTTTAGTTAAACATCTCACTGATCCCACTAACTGACCAGTTTTTAAAGTGCAGCTTCACAGCAGGGCTATTTTGTGTGTATAAAATATAAACTTTTTCACACCAGAAAGTATGACCTGCAGCATAGTATAACACATGACAAGAACAAACCATTAGAACATCCTGAAAAATGCAACATTATGTCCAGTGTATAATGATGTTGAACAGACAAAGAAAACAGCTGTTCACAAGTGCAGAGTGACAGTCATGTCTGAGTGCCTAGGCAAGGAGCTTGTTTTTCAGAGTCATGAACTTGGGGCTTGGTTTTGGGCGCAGTGTGTCAAGTCCCACGAAAAGTCTTTGAAACACCTCAAATGTTTTGGAAACCTTGGATGGATACTCAAGATTAAGTGCATATGTCAACCCAAGCAGCAAGCAGCATGCTTTGGCCAGATTTCCAAGATTGGTAAGGACTGGTATTCCCTCAATGATGATTCCTACTGCATCTGGCTCACGGCAGACATAGATGCTCATATTCTTCATTTTCAGGTCCTCATGAACAGTGGTCTCTGCAGCCCCCTTTGAGATAAAAAAAAAAAAAAGTATTTAAGACAAACAATCTCATTTCTTGATGAAAAACAAATACTCCACCACTACCTGCCAAATGCTGGTTCAGTCAGTTCACATTAACAGTCAGCACAATTTAAACCTGTTCACCAGACTGACCCAAACCTGCTTTGAAACAATACTTACAAAGTAATCAGAGATGAGCTCTTGTCCACTCTCTCCCATATACTCAAAGAGGCATCTCAGAGTGACATCTCTCTGCTTCACTGCAGTGGCACTTGGGTCCTAGTTAATAGAACAATAATGAATAAATTATTTTTTGTTGGTAAATTCACTCCAACCATGTAATGCCATCATTACCCTAGGTCTGTAATAGTTTTTTATTTTTTATTTATTATAATAGATTAATCGTAATTAGGGCTGGGCGATATACAAAAAAAAAAAGATCTCGATATTGTCACATTTTTTTACGATATTCGATATATATCTCGATATGTTTGGATTTGCATTTAAATAATAAAAAATAAAACATGATTTTCTTTTGCCCATTAAAAAAACAAACAAAAAAAAACTATTTAGATTAAACAGCTAATTTAAGCAGTTAAAAAATCTAGACCAAGAGATCACTTACTGCTTTTTATTAAATGAATACATGTAGGCCTATATGTAACTGAAGCAGTGCAAATTAAGTAACAGTTACAGAAAGTGCATTCTGTCAACTTTTTAGTGCATGCAATTCACAATTTAAACTATGCAACTGGGATAAGTATTTTATTTTATTTTTTTAACAAGTTTTTAAGCTAAGAACACAAGTCTGTCAACTGTCTGTGGTTTTAAGAGAAGCTCTGTGGCATGAAACTATGTTCCTACTGACACTAAAAACCTCTTAGAAAAAACTCTTAGATGGGGAGCTAGTTGCTGAAGCACATAGCTATTTCTTATATATAAATATATATAAATGAATACCAAAGACTTTTGCATTTTCTCTGTCTATATTATGGAAACTGGTAAACATATCAGTGAAATTCCCCAATAGTAATTCCAAATGGCCATAGCCTATGTTTCTCTATTCAAACATCAGCGGTCGAGTAAGTGCATTTATTTTGTGATCACAAATGCAAACAATACAGTTGAGATCTCACAACAGAACACAGACCGGCTGAACGACGCTTTCATTAGATCGCTCAATACCAGCTTGTTAGTGTTTTCAGATGATCGTCGGCGACTCTTCCGCAATGAGGAGTGAGCACGTGCGCTCACTAAAATAAGCAAACACCGGGCAGAAAATGTATCCTTGTAACAGTGGAGCTCTGATTGGGAGATTTAAACTCTTGTTATCTGGCAACCGCTATCATTACAGCTCTCGTAGTAGAGGGGCGTAGAGCAGTCAGCAGTTACAGGTTCCTTTTTTAGTCATTCGGCGCGTTCTTTTGGGAAAGTATGCTTGAATTTGAAATATTCGATATTCCCGATATATTCAAATTGTACATCGTCGTCAAAATTATTCCGATATTATCGCTAATATTCGATATATCACCCAGCCCTAATCGTAATAACACTTGAGACAGTTTTTCTTCTAATTAGTCTAATTAACAAAAAAAACAAAACACCAAGATAAGCAAGATAACTGAAAAACAAACTACTGAATTGATTAATATTGTATCTTTTAACTTAGTAACTACTTTTGACCCACCTGTATCAGTTCCATCATTAAGTTTTTGATGCGTTGACCAGTTGCTCCTCCCTTGGCACTAAAGAGCTCTAGGAGCTTTGGGGTGTGCTTATCCAGCTGTGACCTAAACGTTGCTTCCAGGGGAACTGCAGTACATCTTCGGAACTCCTCGTCTACCTGTAGGACAGCAAATGTTTGACTTTAAAGATAAGCAACATCTGAACTTTATGCAAAGCAAAAAAGTGAGTACTATCTCACGTCAAAGTCACAATTTCCAAAAGAAGTGAGTAGTGTCAGGAAAAACCGAATGCTAAGTCACTTACCTGGAATGGTTCAAAGAGGGCAGGCCATCTTTCCTTAAATTCTGCCACATCAGGAGACTGGGCAACCACTTCCTGTCTTCTCCAGCTGTATGTTCTGGCCATCATATCATTTGTGCTTCTGACAGAGTCCTTTGTCTGACGGGCAGCAATTAAGTCATATCTCAGATTCTCAAGGGTGTCATCCGTTTCACCATGTGGGTGTGAGGGCAAGTAATTCACCTCTGCCCTCTTTGGTTTCTTGACATTTTTAGCAGCTTTTCGCTCATCATTTGACTCGTTTCTCAGTGAGTTTATCAGGAGTTCAGTGCTTCCAAGTAATTTCCGTTTTGTCCGGTAGTTTCCACACTTGTACTTTAGGCTTTGCTGCCACCCATAAATCCCATTAAAAGACCTGGGCTCCTTGCAGTCTATAATGCTTTAAAATGTCACTCTTTCCTGGAACCACGGTGCTGCACAATTTACAGGGCCATCCCATCTGTCAATGGGGAGAGAGAAAAAATTAAGTTAGTTAGCCTTTTGAATACAAGTGTGATGAAAGCCCTTTAAAAAAATACACTTAAAATACAAGTGATGATTACCCTGCTGAACAAAACAAGAATGATTAACATTAGTTCATCGCAGAACTTATTTTAGAAAATAATCAGAAACCTCGTGTAAAAACCCCACTGAATTTTTGTAATATCATCATCACACAGCACCTATAAGCAGTTAGCCAATTACAATATTGGGAGGAGGGATGTTAATACAAATAAATTAGTCAAAAAATCTTCTCACTTAAACAAATGGTTTTAAAATGCATCAACAAAATTCATATAAATATATCAAGAGACAGGGGTTAGACATCTGCACGCAATAACTACAGAGCAATACAAATATGAAATTTAGGTTACGAGTTAACGTTAGGCCTATGCATAGAGTAACATATTACATTGTTAACATACATGTTACATACAACATTGTTACATTGTGAGCGTACACTTTTGTGAAAGATGAACTATGCCAGATATTTGCCTTAAGTATGCTTTACCATAATTAAACAGCATTGGACTAATTGATAATCACTCAGCTAAATTAGCTGTGGCTTCGTGTGTAGTGCGTCAGCGTCCACTACCAAACTAATGTTATGTCGAACTTTAAATTAAACTTATACAACGCACACACGTAGATTTATACAGTATGTGGCTCAAGTTAAGAGCTGTTTGAGATAGAGCACATTCGAATTTGGCGGTCGCAGATGTTTGTAGGAAACAGAGCGGTGCTTTTTGCAGATTGCACAACACAAACACGTTAATTAGAGTAAAATCAAACTTTTAAAAATACAAAGAATTACTTACATGGGGTACGTGAAGTATAAATGATCCGGCTCCGTGGAAAACCTTGTTCAATTAAACTCATGGAACAGACGAGCGTGAAGCACTTGCCCGGGCTTGTTCTTCCGTTGCTGCAGGTGGGCGGGTCGTGTCTTTTTACGTCTGGTATAAACTTTTAAAATGAGTTTTGTAAAATCAATTTATGTTGTAGTCCAATGAAATTAATTGTATTATAGAAAATATTAAGTTACGAAAATATTCACACTTTTTACTTATTGATAACTCAAAAAAAAAAAAAACCAAAGAAAGAAAAATAAATTAATTTATTGGAATAAATATAGTTTTTAAAATGAAGTCATATGGACAATAGCACTGAACGACTTTTTACAGTGCATATATTGATCATCATGTAAAGTCCCTGTCTGTTTCAGACTGGATGAGAGAGCTGATGTCACTGGTACAGTAGCTGATCATTTTATGAACTGGACATGGAGGCTGTTCTCATCGAGAGACAATAAATATCTCAGACACTCACCTAATTTTGCTTTGCTTCATTCCATGCATACTTTAACACAACTTTCCTTGTCTTTTCAATTTGAGTTATATTCATAAAGCAATTACTTCTGTACTTGTCATAGTAACATTTAATGAATATAATATTTATGTGATCTACAATATCATTTTTGAGTATAATTTTAAACAGTAAACATACTTAAAGATAACATGTTATTTGTTAACCTACATGCCATGTTACTATTAATACACATCAGAGAACCGTCAACATTTAAAGAGTGTTGTTAAATGATTGAAATATTAACTTTAATTAATCTCAGAGGATATTAATTTCGGTTAGCGACAGGAGAACAGTGTTTGGCTGACAAAGAAACATTTGGGTTTCATTGTATGTAATAGTTGTAAAATGTGAAAAACAATTTTGAATAAGATGCACAAATGTTAAACATTATTTACTCAATGGATCACTATTCACTATTCTTAAAGCGTCAGTTCACCCAAAAATACATTTTGATCTAAAAATAGAAAAAACTACAGATAATGACCGAGTCATTATCTGGCTCGGCTGGGTGTTCATCTTCAGTTCTCTCTTCACAGCAGTTCAGTCAGTGTACTGTTTGAGTAAATGAATTACTCCGGGATATTGGTTTGTTTGAACTCAGAGGGAGTGTCAGCCACATTAAAAAAGTTAACAGCTTAAGTCATTTGTGGATTAATGTGTATTAGAGACGTGAACCGTTTAAAACGATTCAGTTGATTTGGTGAACTGGTTCAAAAAGATCCGTTTACATCGAATGATTCGTTCGCAAACCGGATATCACAAACTGCTTTGTTCTGAACTCTCTCACAACAGACCCGGAAGAGAAGACAATGCTGAATAAAGTCGTAGTTTTTGCTATTTTTGGACCAAAATGTATTTTCGAACTGACCCTCTGATGCCACATGGACTACTTTGATTATGTTTTTCTTACCTTTCTGGACATGGACAGTATACCGTACACATAGCTTCAATGAAGGGACTGAGAGCTCTCGGACTAAATCTAAAATATCTTAAACTGTGTTCAGAAGATAAATGGAGGTCTTACGGGTTTGGGATGACATGAGGGTGAGTTATTAATGACATAATTTTAATTTTTGGGTGAACCAACCCTTTAAATATGACATGATGAGGTTGTTTTGTTGTGCCTATGGTCAAAGAACAGACACAATGTATGCATAGACATACAGATACAATGTATGCTTATGATATTCATTATTATTATATTTATTATTAGTAGCTCTTTCTCAAATTGTCTAAAACGTTAAGCTCTGTATTTGACTGTTAACTCAATGCAATAAAGAAAAATGTGTCCATTTTAAAAAGACTGTTCATTTAAATATGAAAATTAATTCACATGTTGTTTCAATGTTGCATGACTCACTCTGTAGAAGATACTTTAAAATCTCTAGTAATAGGATAAAATATGTGACAGAAGTAAATGTGCATTTATAATAATAAATACACTGGTGGGGTGTGAAGGCTGGTAAAAGCTGGTTATATATATATATATAAAAAAAGATTAAAGAAAGCATGACACAGGATGCTCACACCAATTTTATTAAGACACAGATACATTTGTAGAGGTTTGTTTCAGGCTTTGTATATAAATTGTCTCTCTCCAATGACAAACTAATAAAAATAAAGCCCCACAAATGAAATATATAAAAATCGAAATACACCAAACAGTAAAAACTATATTAGGTAAGATAGGTTAAATTATACGGTGGCTGAGAGAGCTCAACGCGCTGCAATTTAAGAAAACACATGCAAATTGAAAAAACACCAGCAAATAAAAAAAACATCATCAGTTTGACAACACAAGTGCTACAAATCCTTGGTGGTGAATGAATGATCAATTATTTAGGCAATATTTTGTATTAATGCATTGAAGTCCACAAAATTATTAGTCATAAGGCACTGTAGAACGAATTCTTTACAGTCTTAAAAAAAAAAAAAAAGAATAAAAAAAATATCTCCGTTTTTTATGGTTTTAAAAGCAAATGAAATAAAGTGCACACAATTATTACTGAAGAACAAACAAAGAACAAATATACCTGTGCAATTACATTCCCTGAGCCCCTTCTCAATGTGCTATCAGCTTCGCTCACTCTGTTCGCTGCTCCTCGGCGCGTTGTGACGACGTGACGATACAACAACGAATCACAGCAGAGCAGCAGGATGGGGAGGAGTAGCAAAGTGGGCCAGGATGTGAAAGCAGCGTAGGAAGAAGACACGAGCAAAGTATAATGAACGTAGATGAGAGATATTTAAATTAAAATATCGATTCAATTACAATTGTATCGATCCGATACCAATACCAGTGTTGGCATTGATACTATCGATATTTAGATCGATCCGCCCACCCCTAGGGTGCGGCGCTCATACATCATTGTTACTCATGACTCATGTCACGACACAAGACAGTCTCACGAAACAAAATCAAGGTTAAATAACTCAGTGACGCAGCCTGCTTACGGGGAAGTAACAGTAATCTAATTACTTCTAACGCGTTACTGCCCATCAGAGGATAAGAGGCAATTAAGGAAGAAGAAAAACAAATCTTGATTGGTGTGTTAAGATTAATAAAGAAAGACATTCTATGACATCACTGAGAGGTCCTTTATTAAAATTACTGAACAAACTTTATTTTCATTTTGTTTTAACATCTATTCTTTTAATGCAAATCACGTCACAGATGCTAGACATCATATAAGAAAAAAAATGAATTTAATTCTTCCATTTGCTTTGTTGTATGAACTGAGATTTAAAGTTTTAATTGTTCAGTTAAATGTATTTATCCAAGCTCTCTAAAGCATCCTGCTTAGAGTAGTTTTTCCATTCATCTGGGATCTTACCCTGTCCCTCAAATGTTTTACTATATTTTTTTTCCAGATCTTTCTGGAATCTGCACACAAACCACTTCCAGTAGGGCAGTTCAGAGAGATCAGGAGTGATGCTCCATTTCGCATACTCTTCTCCTGCTGTTCTGTATTCTCTCCAGAGGACTTTTTGTGATTCATTGGGGCAAAAACAGAGAGTACTGCTTGCTACTGCTGATGTGCAGATATGGGTAGACAGGTTTTCTGTTTTAAAGAAATATATTCCATTTAGTCCAATAGCACGATGAAAGGAAACACTGTGATCTCCATCATGGTTTTCTATGGTGTTGGTGCATATGGCAGCACAGAATGGACACTGAACCCAACAGCACTGACAGAAGTGATCAATCAGAAGCTCCTCTGGTCTGAACCTATGGTCCAGCTTTATTGGAAAGGTATTTGTGTTGAATCTACAGCTGATGCCAGACATTATAGCAGGAAGTTCTTGTCTAATCACATCTTCTAGAAGGTTGAAATTATCAACATCATCATGTTTGACTCCACTGAGGTATTTTTCAGAGAAGATCAGCTCACCTGAGAGCTGTTGTGTGAAACTCTTCAACCACAAATCAGCATCTCCACTCTTCACTTGAACTTGTTCAGTAGATTGATGAGCTGCTTTTATTATCTTCTGCCGCAGGAGTTTAATGCTCTCCTTCATCTTGGGTAAAACACTGACACTGAACTTCTGAGTGATGTACCGACTGACTTCATCTCTGATGAAACTCTTGAAGTGATCTCTGGGATTATGAATGTATTTCATATATTTGTCGAAATCCTCCTCCTCTGCCAGTCTCTTCAGGATGTGTTTCTCCAGATTTGATCTGTTTCCATTCAATGATTCACAGTTTGATCTCATTTCATCTGCTAAATCTCTGGCAGTCTTCTTGTAGACACTCTGCTCAATGGGCTCTTTCAGTTTCTGACAGATGATCTCTCCAAAAATGGCAGCTGAAGCAGCTCCTTGACAGTATTTCTGGAAAATACTGTAGTACTCTTCTCTCTTTCTCTCCAAATAGAGAACAGGATCATTGGCTTCTCTGAACAGTCTGTGTTGGTCAGTGATAATCTTGTTTGCTTTGTTACAGATTGAAAAAATCAAATCCACGAAGAATTCATTCTTAAACACATATTTCACTGATCCTCCCTTATGTTCTTTTACTCTCTTATTGATGTAATCTATAAGTTGTTGAATGCAGCTGATGTTGTAGCCCATCTTTGAAATGTTAAATGACTGAATCATTCTGTCTGTTTGCTGAACAATGTGAGCAACTAATGATCTTAATTTGTCTTCATCCTCTGGAGACAAAGTCTGAGCATGTCCAAATGATGCATTTGCTGTTTGGCTAGCATTCATTACAGCATCTCTAGTGACCTGTAGACTTGTAGACCTTTTTATAATAACATATTCAGAAAACCTCAACACACTGAAAACACTGTCTTCAGTGCCTTCTTTTCTGTGGTCTAGAGGGAGATATCCCTGATGTATGTCACTGAGAAGCCTTTTTACATCCATCAATATGTCAATGTGTTTAATTTGAGGAGTGTTTGTGATTATCTTCTTTACACACTGTTCCCAGTACAAATCAAACTCATTCTTTAGAGTTCCTTTATCATTTACTTTGTCTTTTAATTTTAAGGCAAGTTCTTTGCTCTTTTCATAGAGAGTGTTTTCATGATGTGTCCTCTGAGCATCAATCATTTTCTTTAAGTCACGCTGTTGAATAATCTCATTTAATTTTCTCTTTGTTTCTCTTACAATATTATCCTGAACATCTTTGATTTTGATTTCAAATGATGATTTCCAGTTAATCAATATATCTTTGTCTTTGTCTTTGTCAAAGAACGCTGACATTGATTTTTCCACTTTTTCACTTGTTTCCTTTAGTTCTCTTTGAAGATCAGTTTCCTCAATCTCATTAATTGCTTGATTTTCTATTTTGTTGTGTAGTTTGTTCTCAGTTTCCATCATGGCACTGCGAAGACTCCAGGTCCACTTGCTGTATTCGGTCTCCAGTTTCCTGTAGGCTGAAATCTCCAGAGAATTTCTGAAGCTGAAGACAAATCGTTCATTCAGTAAAGCCTCCCAGAGATCTTTAATACATTTTTTTAAGTGTGTCAGCATCATTTTATCAAATTTTCTTGCGTGAGACATGATAGTTTTCTTTAGTTCTTGAATATTCTCACAGTAGTTTGGGTTTGGTGGTGCCATTGGTAAGTTTCCCTCCCAGAGATGAGCAAAATACTTTACATCACTCTGTGCATCAAATGCAATGACATCACTGAAAAATTCTGCATCATACACTTCCTCTTCAGCAGCAAGTTTTGTCATCTCATCCAGTTTCTCCTGGAGTTGTCTCCTTCCCTCCTTAGTTTTTTCTTCAGCTGTGATATCTGAAACGTTCTGATGCACAAACACACAGCTGGGATTCAGTCTGACCTTCTTCATCCTCATGATGGCTTGAACAATAATCTGAAGAATGTCCTGCATTTCAGCAGGATTTTCTCCAAAAATGTTGATTAAGGTCAGATTTGCAAGACCTACAACAAATGTGGCCAATTCATTATCATGATGTCTTGTTGATCTTCCAGACAGTTCTAGAGCGCAAAGACCCTCAGTATCAACAACCAGAATGTAGTCAAAGTTCTTCTGTGCTTTCATCTCGTCTGAGACTCTGACCAGCTGCATGAAAGCTCCTCTGGTGCACCTGCCTGCACTGACGGCAAACTCAAGTCCAAACATGGCATTCAGCATGGTGGATTTCCCAGAGCTCTGAATCCCTAAAACTGACAGCACAAAGACTCGCTGGTCTCCCAGTTTCTGGACGAGTTGATCTAGAACAGCAGAGATCCAGATCACAGGAACATGAGCAGCATCTCCATCCATCAGCTCCAGAGGAAATCCAGAGATCATCATCTGTGCTGCGAGACTCGGGAGAGAAGAGAAGTGAACCTGCAGGTCTTTCTTGTTCTTCTTCACAGATGAACATGATTCATAGATCTGACCGATCTCCCTCATGATGTGCTCCAAACCAAAGGTTGCAGCTTGAAGCTCCTCAGATATTCTCTCAAGTGCAGTTTGTTCAGTTGTCAATTGCTCAGATTTATCATAATTCTCTTTCAGTCTTACAACTGTTGACCACTTTTCATCATATTTGTTATGTATAGCAGAAAGGTCAGCAGAGATATATTCTTCCAGGAGGATTTCAAACCATTTCAGAAAATATAATTTTTTATTCGCAGTATCTGATTGAATTTCATTAATAAATAATTTCATGAACTTGCTGATGTCAGATTCATGCTGCTGTTGGTGGATTTTATTAATTTCGGAGTGTGTTTTGCTTATTTCCATTTCAGTCTCATTTCCACGAAGTCGATGTAGTTCCTTGATCTTCTGACTCCACTGATGCCACAGTTTCCCCTGATGAGGCAGAAATGATTCTTTGATTTCTCTCAGACTTTTCTTTCCCAGTAAACTCATCATCTGCTGTGCTGCTGCTCTTCCTCTTCTACAGTCATCATCATCTTCCTCATCTACTCTGATGTCTGAATGTTTGGACACATCTTCAAGTCTGAAAGTGGAAGATGATTGTGAAAGACAATCTTTTATAGCTCTTCTGAGTTCTTCAGATACTTCTTCCTGATTTCTGTTTTTCAAACCGATTTTAAATTTCCCTTCTCTGATTTCATTTATTTCAGATTCATCTTCTGTAAAAAGGAAAATTAGTGGCTTTCTGTTACTGTACCAGTTTTGGATATTTGCTGCACATCTGTCATTCCTGTCCAGTCGTGGTAGAAGAACAACATTGACTGAGGCCATTTCAGTGAGGATCTGCAGCTGTTTCTCATGGTCTCCTGCATCACCGTGTAGATTACAGAATGCAACACAGTCACTGAATTTATCATCATTTGTTCCAGAGGGGCAGAACCAGGCGATCTCCACCACTCCATCCATCAGGACTCTGGTTCTGCTGCTGCCTGGACAGTTCCTGTGGAAGAACGTGTTGTGTTTCTCATTGATCAAACTGTTCATCAGCTGAGACTTGGATGAAGACACAGAGCCAAACCTGAAGAAAAACACCATTGGAGTTTGTGCCTTGTAGACTGGCTGGGTTTGACTGATGGTCTCATTGTTGGTGTTTCTCATCTTCCAGCTCTTGTTGATTTGTCTGAATGTCCAGAGAGGAAACTCAATCTGTTTTGTGACTGGATCAGGAACAAGCAGAAGCAGAGCGTATTGACACTGGGACAGTTTAGTCACCATCAGCTGCTTCAGGAAACCATCAGCACAATGAAACACCGCCATCTGAACATCCATTGGGTGAATTCGTTCAGACTGACATGTTCCTTTGTTTGATGAAGATTTTTCTTTAAAAAAATGATCATTTATAATATCCTCATCTTCAGTGTTATCGTTTCTTTGTTGTACTTGAACCTGTTCTTTGGCCTTATTAATATTAATGTATCTTGCTCTGTAGTTCATCATCAGTAGTTTTTGTATAAAAGTCTGGATCAGCTCTTCTTCAGGACAAGACTCATGAGACTGTAATGAATGTTCAGTTATCTGAAGAACATCAGCAGGTCTCAGTTTATGATGGTGTCTGTATTCAAGATGAAGTCTGTGAAATAGAGAATAAATGGTTTTATTCTCTTCTTGTAGCCATTGATCTGGTCTGACTCTGGTTCCAAAGTCCTTGTCTTTTTTTACCTGTTAGATAAATAAACACATTTTAACTGATTAGAATTTTTTAAAAGAACTGAATAATACAATTAATCTAGACTAACCATTCTTACAAAAAATCAATGTCAGTTTATTTATTTTGTACTCTCATAGTTTTCCTCAATTACTTGCATGGTAGAATCTGTTCTTTTAACCAAACAACGAATACCATAATGCTGTTAACTATACGCTGAACACTTCCTAACACTTCCTAACAACATTTGAATACTTCCGAACAAGGTCGCAACACTTCCTAACAAAGTCAGAACGAAAGTCCGAACACATCCTAAATTAATCCGAACAGGTCCTAACGCAAATCCGAAACTTTCGAACAGATGGGGCAAAGGAGCCAATCAATTCCTACCGAGAGGAAAGAGCCAATCAGCAAGTTGACATGCCAATCTCGCCGCTGATTGGCTGAATGAGTTTCGTGATATTCCAGCTGTTTGTAACTCACTGGACATCTGCTATGCGGAGATTCAAGGTAAGCGTTATCACAATACAAATCCGTGACATCAGTGTTAACCTATTTGTTCAAACATTAATTCATGATTTGGAATAAAGATTATTCTGATTGTTCTACGCTTGCGTAGCAAGGCAAGCTAACTTAACGTGTCGCTAACTGATGCTTGTTGAGCCTTCGATTCATAACAAGTTTTTATTTTCTATATCTTTGCAAGAATTTCATTTCATCATTCAGTATTCCAAGTATCCATTCCCTATGTTATTTCAGTCATGACTGAGTGATTCTTTACTGAATGTATTTAAATCTTTTACTATTCCAGGTATTCATTAAATATCTAGTTTTTTCCCCCTTTCTTACTTTATATACAAACACAGTTTTTATAATTATACATCAAAAGCTATTTGCAATTTTTTGCAAGTAGGAACATATTTACTGCAGAAAACTATTAACCTGCCACATATTTCACCACTCAACATGTCTGCTTTTATATACTTGATGTGAGTCTTTATATATATATATATATATATATATATATATATATATATATATATATATATATATATATATATATATATATATATACTGTATATGTGTGTGTGTGTGTGTATATATAAATATAAAACTCCAATAAACTCCTTTCTACTGTTGCTATATTAACACATATTTAACCACATTGATTTGTTCCCCATTATTGTTCAGATATGACCAAAACAGGCAAATCCTCTGCTTATTGGAACGACATCTGCCACAGGTATGCCCAGGGCACCTTCCAGTTCAGTACAGGAAAAAGGCCTGGAAGCAGAAAATGGAAGGAGGTCCTGGAGCGGATTGATGCCTGTCCCATGCAAAGGGGGAATAAGGTGGACCTGTTTGGCAGGCACATAGTGTGCACTTGTGGGTTCCATAAGGTAGGTATATGATATAATATATCAAAGGCATGATAAGTCCCTGTATCATGTAATACACTATTTTATGCACCAACCCCTGATATATTCTCAGAATATATTCTCAGTACAGTTCTGCAGAGTAATTGGTGTAATTATTTAACATGAATAGTAAGACCTTCTTTTGTTCCTAATATTAATTTTCTCCCAGTCAACAGATAAGGTCTTGATTGAGTCAGGGCCTAAGGTAAAGGCAGGCGGCAGCTCAGAGGAGACTGGGACATCACAGGAAGTACATGGGGTGAAATGTTCTCTGTGTAGTGTGGTTGTGGAGGCAGAGAAGTTCTCCGAGCACCTCTCTGACCACCACGTTGAAGAGAGGTGTGACAGCTGTGGGGTCAGGGTCCAGGGTGCCGTCGGACTCCTCCAACACATTGAGTCGAGCCATTATGGGGCTCTATTGGCTCCACGTGTCAGCCCTTCAAAAAATCCCACACCATCTCCTTGCCCCTCACCATCTCCATGGCTGCCTCCACCTCCACAGCACTTGCCGTCTCAAATGCCAGTACCAGTGTCTCCATCCCCAGGGCCCACTCCATTCCCACACCACTCTCCAGCTCCAAAGCCCTCACCACCACCTCCATGGTGCACTCCATCTCCACAGCCCACTCCATCCTCACATCCAGTACCCTCACTGCAGCCTACACCATCTCTGCCTCAGGCTATTACTGACTGGGAGAGCTTTCTTCCCAGTCAGTTCAAGAGAGTCCTCCAGCCAGCAGATTGGGTGTGGATTGCCAAGTGCCTCTATGAGCCCACAGGGCAGCTGAGGCAGAAGATCCAGGTGAACTGGTTTTATCCATCGATGCAGCCCAAGCCATGTCCTCCTGAGCCCGGGTGGTACTTCCGACAGAGGATGTTCTTGTGGGCACCAATGAGGATGTGGGGCATTCCTCTTAAATGCCCACAGTGTGGCCGGAAGATGCACCATTCAGGAATTTACCCGAAGGTCAGGGAGGTGATTGACATGGATAGCCGCTATTACCTTGTGGGTGGGGACTATCCACGCTGCAGTGCATGCAAGTTGCCAGTATGCCCATGGAGCCAGGACATCCTTTCACAACTGGATGTGGCACACAGGACCATGTTTCCAGCGGTGCTGACCACTCAGCTAGCCCTGGACAGGAAATGTGTGACTTTCCTCAGGCCAAGGACCAGTGGTAACAGTTCCTCCTACTTCCAGTCAGCAGTAGAGGAAGCCCACAGTGAGGAGTGGGCACGACGCACCATCCAGTACCTCTCTGATTGTGAGCATCATTTGAGAAAGGTTACCCTGGTCCAATCTGCAACGGCACCTGCCTTTTCTGCACCCGCACCCTTCAGGCCACTTCCACTCGCCCAGTGGTTTGAGACTGTCCACTCCAACGATATCCTCAGCCATTTGGACGAGATGAAGGGGGTGATTACCTCCACCTATGGCCGAATCCTGAAGATGGATTCTACAAAGAAGGTACAATACATGACGGTTTCAGCATGAGGTTTATTTTCAGCCAGAAAGAATTTCAACATGATGAAAAATGTTGTGTTATATACATTTGTGTTATATATATATTATAATGTACCATAACAAATCAAAGAAAATGTATAATTAAGCTTGTCAGAATGTCTTTATTTTTCCTTCTTTTTGTTTTTCAGATCACCAAAAAGCTGGCTGGTGGCATTGGGGACACGGCTGCATGGATGACCAACATTGGCAATGAGCTCGGCCAGGTTCTGAACAGTGTTCTGACAACAGCTGAAGGCACAGGACTGGAGGAGCTGTGCCAGGGCGTCGTCAAACGCTACCAGAATGCTGGCGAGCCAGAGCCTGAGGTCATCTATGTTGACCGGGATTGCTGCAGTCAGTCAGGTGAGATTTTCAAATTACTACTTTATCAAATGTGCACTGCAATATATTTTATAAAAGTTAATAGTGGTGTAAAAAAGTTCCCCTTTCCCTATTGGTGATGGTAATTAATTAGTATTATTTTTACAGCCAGTGTATTAAAAATTGTAATAAATTATATTGACTGAAAAGTATGTTTGAAATTAAATCAAATGCATGTTTTTTATTTTTTCTCCTCCACAGGTGCATCTTCAGTGTTAAAACTTTTTCGGCCATGGAAGTCTATTGTAAGGCTAGATATCTTCCATTTTATGAGAAGATTCAACTGTGGCCTTACTACAGAACACCACCCTCTCTATGGTACCTTTTGTTCAAAACTTTCCTCCTGTATCTTTGAGTGGGATCAGGAGGATGTGAAAGAACTTAAGGCTGCCAAGAGAGGGGAGTGGAAGTGCAGCCATGGTGGAAAGGCTCCCACTGAGGCTCAGCTCATGGCCAGCATCAGCCCAGGTGAACTCGCGAAGCACTGTAGGCGGCGGACACGCAGGGCTGAGGAGATCCGGGCCATGATTTCAGGGCTGCTGGAATCAGTGTGGGAGCTAACTGACACTATAGGGTTTCGCCTGGTTAACCCTGACAGCATGCACCATGTCTGGGAGATGCAACAAAAACACCTCGAGTGCATCCAGGACCCTCCACATGTAGAGTTGTACACAAAGACGGGGACACTCCAGAAGGGTGTCAAAGTCCTAAACGTGCTTAGGTGCGGCAGGGGGTCATCCTCGCTGGAGAGTTTTCACCGCCACCAGTGTGCCTTCTTTCCTGGTAAATTCTGAATATTAAATTGCAGTATGTTTTGTAGATTTTTACGTTGAAAAGATCGCTATTGTGTCAACAACAGAACCCTGGGTGCTACCTGGATTTGGCTTGTTTTTATGGAATTTACTATCAGTCTCATTATTATGTGTTACTGTTCTATAACTGTGTCATTAAATTTGTATGTCCTCAGTTTAAAATAATTGCTGACTGAATCTGTGCATTTTCATTCTTAGGATGGAGATGCAATGCCATGCACACACAAATGTACATGTTAGAGGGGGCCTCGAGGTGGAACATGAGCCGGGCAAAAGAAGCTGTATCTGTGGTGGGGGCCTCCACCCTAAGGACATTTGATGTCTGCACAATGTCTCATTTAAACAGCATGAGCCAACGGGTCCTTGGTCGGGCTTTGATGCCAGAATTTACCCCTCCAGGAAAACCCACTGGTAAGATATCTCACAGGAAAATGCTGAGCATTGGAGTATTTCTCTCTCTCCTGTGTTTGTTTGTTTGTGTGTGTGTGAGTGTGTGTGTCCTCTCCCCATTAACAATGTGGTACAAATTATTGCAGGGGAGCGCATTGCAGTGGAGTACTTGTTGGCCCAGTCCAATAGAGGCGACCAGTTGATTGCACACCACAATGACATGGCTGAAGTCCCCCCAGAGGAGCCCGAAGAGGATAGTGAAATTGACACGACTGTGTGCCATGCAGCTGACCTTAGGGCTGATGACTCTCCAGTAGCTGTCGTGCAGGTCCAGGTGACAAGTCAGGTGGGTGACACTGAACCCAAATCCCCAGATGAGGAGGTCACTGAGGAAGAGGAGGATGACACTGCAAGTCCTAGCACATCAAGCCAGGTAATATTGCTATCCTGTACTATTTTTTACTTTTAAAAAAATTTATCTGGTACAGTGCAAAACGCCTATTGTCACCAATGTGTAAAGTTAAAATATATGCATGTACAATGCAAAATAATTATTACAACACCGTATATGTTTATTGGACTGTGTTTGGCATTTTTCTCAATTTCCAGAGTACACAGTGTGATTCCAGAGGTGTCTTGGGCTGGGAGGCAGTTGATGCCCTGGCAGCCTACTTGGTTGGCCTAAACCGAACGATCACTGCCTTGTCATCACAAGAGGAGGCCAACATAGTCCAGCTGTACATGGCTCTGCATGCCATGGACAAGGTACCATCAAAATATAGCCAGAGGGTTAAGAAGAAGGCTTTGACAGGACCTTGGAGAGCATCCAGGAAGCAGAGTGGCTCTGCTCCAGGACAGTAGGCAGCAGAGAGGTAATTTGACTATTTGGATCGTCACTAGTTTATAACCCAGTATACAGTTCAGATTATATCATCTTTCTTTTCCATAGATTGTTCATGACTCATGGGCAGGCAGCTCAGGACCCTGAAGTCCACAGGGTCTGTGAATGTGTTTGCCTAAGGCTTTTGAAAGAGTTTCAGCAAGCACGGAACAGGCCCAGGGACACACAAGGAAAAACTCTGCCAATTCCACAATCTATTGTGGTGGTATACAGCCACTTAAAACAGCTGATGGAGGACAGCAGAGAGGTTCTAGGACAGACTAACCTAGTTCTGGTCCCGATAAACACCACTACTGTCTCCTCGTGGTGAGTCTTGTTTTATGCGATACTTTTGCACAATCACAGTAGTATATCAAGATTGTACTTATAAAACCTTCTTGTACATGCTTTTAAAAATGATGCTACAGGAAGTAAAGACAATGGGCTTTTATTCACTTAAATTGCTAATTTAAGATGAAGAATGTTTCTCTTGCAGGCTACTAAAAAGACAGAAACGTGTAGACAGAGACATGCTTCTGCAGGGTACTGCACTGCCCAAACAAGTATATTTGGCAAAGGAGGCTCTTCCTGAAGTGCGCGAACTTCCAGCTGTTCCTGCACAGCATGGGCATGAGGCCATGGTATTTCAGGATTCAGCAAATCAGGAGGGAGAGGCCTTCATTCGTAAGCGTATCTCCAACAGGTGCCCAATGCCCACCCCTCCTCCTGGATCTTACTCTGCATTTCCCATATACCCACCAGCACCACACTTTGCATTCCCCCCTGGGTCCTACCCACCCTTTCCCAGCTACCAACCAGGTCTACCACTGCCTCATTCTACCCAATTCCATCCCCCTCCCCAATTCCATCCCCCTCCCCAATTCCAGCCCCCTCTCCAATTCCAGCCACCTTCCCAATTCCAGCCCCCTCCCCAATTCCAGCCACCTTCCCAATTCCAGCCACCTCCCCAATTCCAGCCGCCTCCCCAATTCCAGCCCCCTCCCCAATTCCAGCAGCCTAATACCTTGCCATCACAAACTTGTCCCTCCACTCAGCCCAGGCAGCACACATGGAGAAGGCAGAAAGCTGCCCAAGAGGATGAGGAGCGAGTGGCTAGAGGTGAACCACCACGGAAACGACTAGCAAAGGATATATATCACTATATCTGCAAGCAGTGTGGGCTGGCAAAAAATAAGACAACTGGCCACACTCAGCTGAAGGGCCGGTGGTATTGTCCAGCCTCAGACCTCTCTGTTGCACAGTGGAGGGAGAATGTACAGGGAGTTCTTTGATTTTTTTTTTCATTGGTGTATATAGTAATGTATATAGTTAGGTTTTTATATAGTTGCATATGTTGTGCTGTGTGTGTGTTGTGCTGTGAACATTTTGTTTTTAGTTGCTGTTTCCAGTGTTTAATTTGCAGTGTTTGTAAAAAAAAAGGAAAGACACAACTCTTGTGGTGTAATAGTAACACATCCACCCTTTGGGTGGAAGATTCCAGGTGCAAGTCCTGGCAAGAGTTTGTGGTGTGTCTGTCAGATTATTATTATTAATTTTTTTTATTAAAAATATAGTCAAAAACCAATCAAACACTTTACTTAAATCCTTTGTGAGTGTTCATGAAGTTTGATGGATAATTTTTTTTCTTTTTCTTGCTTTCCCTCCTTTCTCCTTCTCTTTTCCCTTTCTTTCCCCCTTGTAGCAGTCCCTTTTGCCCTGTTTTTGGCCGATAAACACTAGTCCTGGACTTCATTTTGTAGTTGCAAATCTGCTAAAATCCTTAATCAAGCAATTCAGATCATATATTTATATAGAAAGACTTTAGAAATATATAGAAATTATAAACTATAAACGAAAAACTATAAACACAATTTTCTTACACTAGTAAGTAAAAATGTGAGTGGAGTGGAGTGACTTATGTGAAATATGAAACTAACATAAACTAATAATTATCATAGTACTACTTATCAAAGTATTATATATTTTGTCTCATGGAAATGCACAACTGAATGTTGTCACGGTTCACACGGACAGGAAACGAGGGGCAGAACACACTGTTCAGTTAAATACACATTAACTAATTATCCCAGCTGGAACCAATGTAACTAAATATGGACAGCAACAGGAAAAACCAAATATGGGCATAATAATAATATTATAGTAAACTGTGTTTCCCCACGGACCATTATTACTGACGCACAACCTGATAATTGGAACTGGAAAACTGGAACACGTGGGGGAGGAAAACAACATGAGAGATGAAACAGAGTATGACATTACTCCCTCTGCATCCTCGCAGTACACAATATCCAATGGGGAGGGGAGGTGGGTGGTCTGGAGGTCCCTCAGGACAGACACAGGATGGCAGGCCTCCAGAGCGGTACCCGTTCAGGGTGCCATGGCAGATCAGGGAGCTTGGGGAGACATGGCGGAGCAAGATGCTTGGGCAGCCATGGCGGATCCGGGGACTCGGGAGACCATGGCGGATCAGACAGTTCAGGGACATAAAAAATACTTGAGAAAAGTTACAGGCTCCTAGGCCTTCCATGGGTCAGACATAGGTAACGCAGCCCTTTGTGGGCTAAACACAGGAACAGGAGCCCTCCGTGGGCTAAATAATATGTATCTCTTAAATTGTGAGTGCAGTTGGATCTGATCAAATGCGCAATCTTATTCTTTAGCTTGGGTTAAACTAATTAATTTTACTTCGTTGGAACAGCAGCTATGCTAATGATGTCTCTATTTGTTTCTATGTTTTGCCATGGGATTTACACGAGCTCCAGTCTGGATCCAGAACACCTGAGAAGAGATGATGCTGACCCTCAGAGGACCCCAGATGATGCTAACCCTGAATCAACAACAGAACTAACAAATATTGCTACAAGTGTGACTGCATCATATAGTAATTGCTGTTAATAATGTTCATCATCTGGCTGACTACGTCTTGTATTAATTTTTCAGAAAAATCCTGTCATACGTGCACAAACTGACAGTCAGCTACTACTAAATATTGTAGAAACAAAATTTTCTGTAAAGTTACTTTGTAACGATTTGTATCGTAAAAAGCGCTTTTTAAATAAACTTGAAATTAAACTCTGGAACAGGAGCCCTAAATGGGCTAGACTCGGGAACAGGAGCCCTCACTGGAGTGAGCTCTTGGGCTAGAGCTGACTCTGGAGTAAGCTCTGGGGTTGGAGCTGACTTTGGAGCGAGGTTTGGGGTGGTCGGCAGGCCTGACTTCATAGCAGCCAGCAAACTTGACTCATGAGTGGCCTGCTGGCTTGTGGGAGCTGCGGCCGACGGACTTGACAATGGTGCAGCCGTTGGACTTGACAAGAGTGCAGCAAATTATTTGACTCAAGGCTTCATTTAGTCCATTTACTGTAACTACACATGGAACTGTGTTTCTGAACTGCGTTTCCCCACAGACCATTATTACTGACGCACAACCCGATAATTGGCTATAGACTGTAAAAAAAAGTAATGGACATATTTTAGACCATACATCAATATGGTGGCTAGTTATGATGTCCCCAAGTAACCTATGTTTTGTGTAAGACTAAGCGCCATTCATGTTGATTGTCTCAAGCCGCGTTTCCACCGCAGGAACTTTACCCAGGAACTAGGGACTTTGGGCTGGTACTCAGAAAGTCCCTGCTGGCGAGGTGGTACTTTTTCAAAGTTCCGGAACTTTCAGGGGTGGGACTTGAGCGCTAAACATCCTGGTTGAGTGCGGTTCACGTAGCATTAGGATTTCAACCACCATTTATTCTGATCATTTTCTAAATATTACTGTTATTGTGGCATGAAATGTAATTTTAAAAGTATTTCAGGCAAGAATGTAGTTGTTTAAAACTCAAATATGCGGTTTATTTATAAAAACAGTGCCTATTTAAAAATGTGTTTCGCCGATTTCGGAGACGGTGAGCTCCACGCGATCAGCGTATATTTAGTATTGCTCTTAAAATACTTAAAATTACTTCTTATCCAATTAGTCGATTACTCGATGTAATAATTGGTAAAATAACAATTACTAAAATAATTGATAGCTGCTGCCCTACATGGCTCCTAGCTTCCTCGTCTCCACTGAGTCCCATCAGTACACCAGCTCCACCAGACTCCCTCGTCTCTCCGTCTCTACTTTGGTCAGTCATCGACCTGCCCTTGCCTCGGGACTACTCTCCTCCGGCTTCATCTCATCCCTCTGTCCCTCTGGCTCCGTCGGGCTCCTCCCTCCCTCCAAATTCACCTTGGTCCTCTGTCGCTCTGGCTCCCCAGCTGGCCCTTGGCCACCTTGGCCCTCCAGATCTTCTGCATCACCCTGGATCCATGGCTTTCCAACTACATTCTGGGCTCCACCTCTGTCAGTCGGCCCCCTGGACTCTTCAGCACTTCCTCTACCATGGCTTCTCCCTCCATTGGCTCCACCATGGGCAGCCTTCTGGGTTGTGGCTTGGGTTCCGCTTGGTTCCTCCTGCTCCTGGCTCCTTCCTCCTTCAGCTCCTCCCTTGCTCCTTCCTTCATGAGCTCTGTCCTGGCTCCTCCCTCTATCCTTCCTCCCTGGTCATCTCCTCCACCTGCACCTCCCTGAATATTGTATGTTGTCCTCCTCA
This sequence comes from Carassius carassius, assembly GCF_963082965.1. Classification (NCBI taxonomy): domain Eukaryota; kingdom Metazoa; phylum Chordata; class Actinopteri; order Cypriniformes; family Cyprinidae; genus Carassius; species Carassius carassius. Next base: position 48,444,402 of record NC_081755.1, read on the forward strand.
GGTTGTCCATCCATCTTCTGCAGTTTTCCACCGGGAGTGTCATCCCTTCTCAATCTCTTTTTCATCCCGTCGCCATCTCCTATCTCAGCACAATGTTGCACCATCCGGGAGGGTAACTTCTGTCACAGTTCCTGTCTTTGGACTTTTCCTTGTGTGCCGTGTCCCTTTTGTTGATTGTGTCATTCTGTTCAGGTATGTCTAGTTACAGTAATTATCCTAGTGTGGATCATGTATTTAAGTTGCTCCCTTCTGTTCATTGATGTCAGGTCTTGTAATTCAATACCTCACATGTCACCAACCTGCCCTTGTCTTGATTATTCCTGTTTGTGAATTATTAAAGCCTATATTCTCACGATCTCATCTATGTGTCCATCCCTTAACACAGAGTGTGACAAACTCATTGTTGCCTGGTCGAGATCAGTTTGTGAGTAAACACACATGCTCTGAGCTTACATGGTGCTGTCTATTAAACATTCCACAATGTGCAGTTCAAATGACTAGCACTGTTTTGTTGCATTTTCGGAGAGTTTATTATTCTGTGTTTCTCATACTCAACAGAAAACAAAGTGCATAATCAGAGTGTTAGAGAACTTTGTAATGGCACCAGTGCAACCTCTAAGAAATATTAGCTGCACCAGCCAGATGTAGCAGCAAAATGTGTCCATTTAATCGCAGCCTGGTGCCTTGTCACTGGTCTTTTTTTTTGTGTTTATTTATATAAAAATATAATTGCACTACTGTTATTTTGCATAGAATACATTGTTTAACAATACTTTTGCACACTCATCCAACTGTATTTATTACCACTTTTCTTTCGTTGCTGCTGTTCATAATGTGTATATAATTCTACATTGCTTTGTTCATAATGTACATACAATCCCTTCATCGCATTTGTGGCGAGTGGGGCGGGGCCGAGGGACATGGGAACAAGGAGTGAGGCCGGCAATGATTGGGCAAATCAGTGACACCTGCGACCCACCGCCGGTCTCGAGTCCCACGTAGGAGATGGAAGGATATAAAACTGGAGCGACGACAGTGAAGGACGAGAGAGGACCAGGCCTGGGCTTTTAGTTGTGTTTTGGTTTTTATTTGAGCGCACCAGTCGTCCGTGAGGGGCTGGTGCGCTGTTTTGTGTTTATTTTTGTAATTAAAATGTTATTTGATTGTCCGCCGGTCCCCGCCTCCTTCTTCCCGATGACTAGGAAGTTTTAATTCGTTACAGCATTCCTATTTATATTCTGTATATACTCTGCTCAATACTGTATATAGCAACTCCACTGTACATTCTGTATATCATAGCTTCACTTACTCTGCACTTTTATGTATATAAAACACTATATTCTTGAACTTCTGGTTAGATGCTAACTGCATTTCATTAGCTGTGTACTTGTACTCTCCATAATGACAATACAGTTGAATCTAATCTAATCATCACCTGTAGACTCTGGCATCGTAGTAAAATAATTTAACAGCCTTCTTAGCCTTCTCAGATGATTACAAAACCTGCTTCTTTTTTGGTTATCTAAATTGCAGAATTTCATTCATATACATTTATCACAATTTTGTTCATGTTTTATGTTGTCTTTATATTCAGATCTTTGAAGCATTTGAGTCCAGTAACACATTTACCATGAAAACTGCATTGATAAATTATGAAAAAAGGCAGTAGCTGGTTTAATTACTCACCCCATGTTTTTCTTCAGTCGCTGATGCTGTTATATTCTTCATTCTTTCTTTGATTTTGGGTTCATTTTCTTAAAGGTAGCACAAAGAAAATTTGTAATTTGAAAGAATGTCTTTAACAGCTTAGGAAATTAATATTGTAAAAAGTATGTTATGTTACATAGCTGTTTGTTTAAATTAATTGTTTTTCCAATATATTTTAGTTTAGGGGGAAATTCTCACTATTAACTAGGTAGTTATTAGCATGCATACTTTTAGCATACTGGCTGTTTATTAGTATTTAAAGCACATATTAATACCTTATTCTGCACGATCATATTTTAGATCCCTTTGAGGTGTATGTGTGGCTGTCAGTCACCGCACCGGTGTGGATATGCACTGTACTTCAGAATCACAAATTCTGCGTCTTGGAAGTATGACCCAAATAAGAATTTTCACTAGAAAATGTCATCTGAACAAGTAAATAACATGTCTGTCAATTTTGTTCTTACGAACTGAGAGAAAAAAAGCATTACAATACATTGTGCTACCAATGGTGATTAAATCTAACGATCACTTCATCTCACGCTCATATCACATTAAACAATGCAAATTATTATTATTGTTATGCTTTGTTCTCAAAACATTAACAACATCAGCACTGCATGACTTTATGACTGTGTATATATTGCGTTCCCTGTATACTACTGGTGAATCTCCAGTTGTCACTAAATATTACCATATTGTCAATGCCAGAGTCCTCTCTCCCAGCATTGCTTTTTACAGAGTGTAAATATATCAGTAAATTAGGAAGCAGTAATTTTGTGTTGAGAAATTCTTAGAAGATTTTGAATTCATAATTCAATTTAATTCAGATAAATACATTTAATAAATTATCAAAAGTCTCAATCAGTACACCAATGTGATGTAATCTTTCGTTTGAGCCTTCTCGGATTGATGGTACTTTTTCAGGATGGAGGAGAAAAGGTTAATGCTGTATAGGAGATCTCTATATAAAGGATACATTTGCATCCTTTTCACAGCTTAAAAGTAAATTTACACTCCCACAGCCTCACTTTTTCTGTTATTTGCAAATTAGAAATTATGTAAAGAAAAATATTCCACAGTTTATAAATAAACCTGAAAATCATATTATTGTTGATCTCTTATTTTCTAATCCTGAAACCAGATATTTGGTATTTAGCTTTATTCATGCTTTTGCAACATCTGTATGGACTAAGCACCCTAAGGCAGTCTGGTCTACTGAACTGAATGATGAAGTGACTGATGAGATCTGGAAAGAAGCCTTGGGGAAAATGAAGAGGTGTTCGATAAATTCACGCTTATCGTTGTGGATCTGGCTAAGGTAAGGAGATAGTTTTGTACAATGGCTGGTTATGTACTGTACTTTTATTTTGGATAATTTCTTATCAAAAAAAAAAAAGTTACGGATTGCAGCTTTAAATATAATTTTAATATTAGTATTTAGTAACTGATTATTAAAGGGATAATGAAAATTCTGATATTAATTACTCACCCTCATGTTGTTCCAAACCTGTGAGACCTTTGTTCTTCTTTGAAACACCAATTAAGATATTTTTTATGAAAACCAAGAGCCATCTGACCCTCCAAATTGAGCAATGCAGCTGAAATATTCCCAGACCCAGAAACATAGTAAGGTAAAATAGTAACAGAGTAAAATAGTCCATGTGACATCAGTGGTTCAACTGTAATTTTCCGAAGATGTGAGAATACTAAACAAGGTTTAGTGTGCGTGTTCTACTTCAGCAGCTGGAACATACATCGTTTGTGGTTCTCTCAATAATAGCTGAGGATGGTGACATGGAAGAACTCTTGAATAAAGTCTTAATTTTTGTTATCTTTGCAAACAGTATTCTAGTAGCTTTGTAAAATTACGGTTGAACCTGATGTCACATGGACTATTTTAATGATGTCCTTACTACCTTTCTGGGTCTGGGAACATTTCAGTTGGATTGCTCTCTATGGAGGGTCAGAGAGCTCTCAGATTTAACAAAAATATAGAACAAAGATGAACAAAGGTCTTATGGGTTTAGAACAACATAAGGGTGAGTAATTCATGACAGAAATCATTTTTGGGTGAACTAACCCTTTAAGTCTTCGTTGAATATTAAAGATCTCAACATATTTTTCAGTAAACTAACATATAAATGTATCAACATTAGGTGTCAGTCGCAGCTCATTAAAACTATAAAAATATATCACACTATTAATTTACTTACTGTAAGGGAAATCCAAATCTGGACTACGGTCCACTGCAAAACACAACAAAACACACACACACACACATATGAAAAAGAAGTACATGCAGTTTAAATCTATAAACTGTTGTGTGTCATTCAAATACTTACTTTTGGGGCGTCCATCCATACTCCTATTGCGTCTGTCCATAGTCTTCCTCTCACTCGCTGCAGAGAGAAAAGCATTACAACAAAGCTAATTAAATAGCCAATTATTATATAATTATTTACTGATTTTGGCTCAAAATTTTAAAAGAGCTGGAAATCTCACAGGAGTTTGGTGTGTTAGTTTTGTATATACTATTCAGTGTGTCATGGCAAGGGTACATCTTAAGAGAGAGAGAGAGAGAGAGAGAGGAGAGGTTGTGTGGAAAGGCCTTTATGAAGATTAACATACGCCATCTGTTGTAAGGTAATGTTTAATATTTAAACATTGACTACAGTCATTCAACATTACTGTATAATTGACAGCTATCAATTTGAACATTTATTAGACTTAAAAAAATATCAACTTCTAGTTTAAGTGGACTTAAATCAATCTTCACATTATTCACACTCATTATAATAAATGTCATGTTTACCAGTGCCCTTCAGCAAGTGGGGAATATACAGAAATTGAATATTAAATATTTGCTCATTAAATATTTTTCACACTGTTAAACTGGAAAAAAATGGCTTGCATTAACACCCTAATTTTGACAGCTTTACGCATGCAGAGATGAATGAGCTTAAGCATGCAGTTGACTGAGTTTTAATTTGTTGAGTGCATGCCCCCTTCTCATAGACATCGTGGGAAAGTTTCTAGTTCAGTCAGATATGTCAACACCAAAAATATCTTTGTTGTTGTTTTTCTGCAGTTTAAACACTGATTGTTCGCTGGCACGAGTGATGATTCATTTCAGTCAGTTGTTATGAATGAGATGATTACTAATTTCTGATTGGTTGCTAAATATCATAAGCACGTTTAAATAAAAACAGAGGCAACAAATGAAATATAATAATTTTGTTTACAATAAATGCTGTTGTTTAGCATATAGTGCATGGTTCAGTTATGGGGACACCCATGCAAAACCCAATCACACTCAATAAACGTATGCAATGTTAATGCTGTTAAAAAAGAAATAATTAATCTCTAAGAGTGGTTTGCACCAATAAGGATCAAATAAAGCTAAGTTTAGAGCTCATCGCAGATTTTTTGATCTGGTCAGATGCCTTTATAAACTGCCTCATAGAGAGATTGTTAGAATAAACAGCTGATTCAGCAGGCAATGATTTCATAAGCCTGAAAAAAATATATATATATATCAATTAATGGAGTAATCTGGCAATTTATGACAAAATAACATGGTGACTACCTCCGCTCTTGAAAGCACCGCCCTGTCTGTTTTATATTTTCAATTATTTTCTAAAAACTTCAATTAATTAGGATTTTTTCATTTACCCTCCATGGACACTACTGTTACTACAAAAACAATAAACCACAAAGAGTACATCTATTTCCAGCTTAATATTTTTAGAGTGTGTGTTGGAGGAGTTGCATCCCTCACTCAAAACAAAATTATGCATATTGCGATTAAAGAAGCTACATAATTTAACATTTTTCTCAATAAAATATACCAACAATAGCAACAATTTAGTCATAGGTTTACAAGCCAATAAAAGATTACCAGCAAGTTCACATTTTCCAAATATTAAGGGGTTAATTAGGAAGGATTTGTTTTTTTAGATAAAAATTGATAATAATAATAATAATAAATGCAAAAATATTGAGCAAGCACATTAAAGTATTCTGTGGACCCCTGAAGCTCACATCTACCATCTCCCCCGCTACCATACCCCTGATCATTTGGTTATAAAACACAGTTGTCACTCTCATTAATAACCATCCAGCAGTTTTTAGCTGTTTAAAATTAGACTGTTTATATTCTGATACTGAATATGGCCAAGATCACATTAAGAGGACTGATCATGAAAGTTTAACTCACATCTGCCTTCTCTGTCGGCCATTGTGTCTTCCACTGATGTTGTAAGTGTCTGTATGCAGTGCTTCAGCTCATCTGAACGTCTTTCAGGTCTGTCTCACTGTTCATCACCCTGTGGGCATTTACATGCATTCACATTCATTTCAGGTTGTTTCAATATATGTATTGATTATACAAAAAAAAATACCTTTAAAGGCAGGGTAGGTAATACATGTATAAACAACTTTCTTCCAAATTTGTTTAAACTTTCTATATATATCAATGCATAATTAAAATGTAAGTACTCTGATAAAAAGAGTATAAAAATCGAGTGACTCTAGACCGTTTAATCTGTATTAAACACAGCTCATTATTTCCATTTCGGGACGAAACATAGGATTGGCTTAGGCGACTGTCACTCTCTCGCAATCATGGAAACCACCCTTTTGCCACACATGACCTGCCCACTTGCGCGCGCACGTTTGATTTGAGGAATTCAACAGGCACGGATCCTAGGAATACCAAAACAATGGCAGAGAAACAGCAAGCAAAATTCACAGTACCAGCCTATGCAGTTATTGAAGGCAAACCAGGCAAAAAAGGAAGACAGTAACAGTACAAGAAAAGGCAATGAACAAAAAGTCTTTGGATAAACAAAGAAATAAAACGCGAGTTAATATCGGCGTGGCTTTCCAGCGATGGCGAGAACTGAGGGAACTCAAGGGGCTGAAAAGTGACTCCTTGATGGCTTTATTTCTGCTGGACAGGTAAATCTTTCTTTTTGTATTTTGATCATACATATTTTTTTCATGAAGCATGTGTCATTAGCACACGTAGCTGCGTAATATAGCTAACATAACATTACTTAGCGAGCAGTAGTAGAGGCTTTGGAAGGAGCCCAGAAGGGAGGGGGTGGAGTGAATGGAAATAATGAGCTGTCTTTAAAACAGTCGTGAGAGGTCTACAGACACTCGATTTTTATACTTTCTTTTTCAGAGTACTTACATTTTAATTATGTATTGATATATAAATAAAGTTTAAACAAATTTGGAAAAAAAGTTTTTTATACATTTTTTTACCTACCCTGCCTTTAAGAAGTGATAAAGAAAAGAGATAACTGTGTTACTAATGTTGCATACATGTTTGTTTTATGCTCTGATGAGAGGTTACAATTCACCTCTGGGTAATTTTTAGATTGTTGTCTATGAGAAGCAGCATTCCCAGGTAAAAAAGTAGTATACTTTAGTGTATTTGAAATATGAATGAAGTACATGAATTATAAAACAAGTATGCTTCTACTTGTTGTACTTTATTTAAAGAGTATTTGATTTGTACTTTTTAAAAGTATACTTCAAAAAAGATGTAGTTAAGTTCAACTTAATAGTCCAAACAGTAAGTCTACTAAATTATAAGTAATCAAATTATTTTTTAAATGTACTTTTTGAAAGTGTACTTTGTTGTTAATGTATTTTAAATTGTATTGAAGATTTTTTTTTTAAGTATATTAAATTTGACATACTTAGAGTGGCTATTCAGTGTACTTATGGGAAGTATATTTTTTGAAAATTAATTGTTAGTATACTTTTTTAAAGTGTACTATGTTCTCACTTCATTGGAAGTGTGACTTCTGTACACTTTATACAGTACACACTAAAATAAGTGTATTTCTAGTGGCATATCAGAGTACTCTCATAAAATATGTTAAAATACAAAAATGTATAGTGGTAATTTAGTGTACTTTTAGTAAGTACGTTTATTTGTAATACAAAGTATAATTTATTAAAGTGTACAATGATTTCCCTTCATCTGTAGTGTAATCTTAGTACACTGTAAACAAAGTGCACTAAAATTGTAAAGAAGACAAGTCACATGTAAAACTGGTTTAGGTGTATGGTTTCTCTTATTAAGAAACCAAAACTAGATCCTAGTGTACTGGCAAATTATAGGCCTATTTCAAATCTTCCATTTATGTCTAAAATATTAGAAAAAGTTGTGTCTGCTCAATTGAGCACTATGCTAAATAGATGCTATATTAGTCTATCCTGGTCATTACCAATACTCGCAATTCCAGCTCCCGACTCACTACAGTGATTTTGATGGTTTTATACTGCCAAGGGCGTGGTAGCTCATACCAAGGGGCGTGGTGAGTTGGAAACCGCTTACGTCACTTGCCACCGCAACATCCAATAGGAAAAATCAACTGCAGTAGCCACCGTTCAACCTGAAGAAGGCAGCACTCACACGTTTTTACCCCATATATTGTAGAACTAAAACACTTTATACTCAAATGTCAAAACAGGTACTCAAATTCAAAAAAGAGAAATGTGAGAGAAAATTAGGCCACATTCAGCATGGTTCATTAAATAATCAATTAATTATCCATCCCACTAATTCATGCTAAAAAAAGGTCTCCTCCTCTTTCCAAATTTAAATCTGACTAAATATTTTTACACATGTACTACATGTTGAGTTTGTTACAGGTAATAAAAATGTATACACTTAAATATTGAAATTGTATTTTATGTGCTCTCTTCTCACTGTTTTTACACCAGTGGGCTCAATTTTTTTTTTTATCTCGCCTAGGGCCCCACAACCCTTCGGGCCGGCACTGTGTATAAATCACTATATTGAAGTAAACCTTACTACATCTGCAATATAACAGCCTACACCATGTTTACACACTTATTTACACTGAACTAGCAGAACAGGTATTTATGCATCCGGGTGCTTTAGTTCTGTTCACACAAACTTCAGTAATTGTTAAATACATGTTTTATTCTGTGAAAGATCCAAAAACAACATAGTAATATAAGCTGAATAATAATTAAATTAAATAAAAATTTATTTAGCTTTTGTTTGGCAATTTGCACATTGTTACAACATGTCATTGGGCATAGGGTGATGTAGGACTTCAGGGAACAAACACACAAATACACTGCACAATCAGCTGATGGAATTAGAATAGTCTCCTTTCTCCCATCTGTGGTCTTAAAGCTATAAGGGTCAACAATGCTCAAACTGTCTGGACCCGTTTCCTGTCAAGGAGGAGAGTTGCTAAAAACCTAATGATGTCAGCATAACGTGATTCAAGAACAGAGAACTCTGTTCTGAAGTACCCCCGCTTATCAGAAAACCTAATCATAAATGTAATGTTGATATTTGGTTTGGTTTATTTTCAGCAGTGTTGTTATTCACTCAAAATATATTCAATTAAACTTGGAGCAAATAAAATGTCCAAATTCTGTATTGTACGACACTATGGAATTTATTAAACAAAACCCACAATGCAGGCTAACTGTCACTAATTAAAAGTATATGTTCAGCTAATTGGCAGCATCCTACACATTGTTACAGTACATAGGGACCGGCGACAGAGAATGACAGGGAATGATGTTTATTCGACACAGAGGTATAACGGTGAACAATGGTGAGTCAAACTGAAGGTGAAGAGGTGCAAAGTGAGTAATGGGTGCGGATACTGTCTTGATGTCTTGGTGGAGTGATGATCTGAGAGACAATGGAGGACGATGACACACATACACACACACACACACACACACACATAGAATAATCATGGCTGATATACGTAAGGCATGCAAACGTAAAAGAAAACCAAACTGGACACAAGCACAGCTGTTACTTCTTGCCCAGCAGGTTAATAAAAAAAGAACATAACCAAAGGAAAATTTGGAGTTGGGAAAACATATAAAACAAGGGTAACACCTTTTCAAAAGCTCATTATTTTCAAATGTTTCTAAAATGTTTATATTCTGAGGCAGATTGCCGGCAACAGCCCTTTTAGGATAGTTTTGGCTTGGTCTTAGTGACGTAGTCCTCTTCACTAGACTCCTAATGTTTCACAGATACAAATACTCTAAGAACAAAAATTTAAGAGTCCTACATTTAGGACTGACATGCCCATTATATTTAAGATTTTCTCCTAAGTTAGGAGCAACTTTAAGCCTTAAGATGTTTTTTTTTAATATGGGCTCGATCTTAGCTCTTTTTGATGATGATTCTGGCCTTACATTTTTAACACAAAACAACACTGTAAACTGTTTGAGAACGGAAATCTTATAGGTACTAAAACCAGGAAGGAGATTAAAGTTTATAGGAAGTAAATGCTGATTGATTTGAATCATTTAACGATCACGCCAAGAGCGCCAAATATGACGTCTTAGTATTTGTTTTTTTAATCATTTTATTTTTTTACATTCTCCAATTAGGTTTTTTAACATGCTCTTTTATTCTTTAAGTAAAATACAAAATCATGTTCCTGAAAATATTTTTTATTTTATTTTAACAGTTAATAGTTATATACATTTTTTTTACTACAGATAGAAATCTCACGTATATTCAATACATACATGAACATTTAATTAAGTTTAAATTACGTTCACTCAGAAATACATATTTCTGCCAGCTCCAAGCATGAAACTGGACAAATTATTCTGTTAAATGTATCTGTTATTTTTTGTATAAAAATATTAATGTTATAATACAAAAAATAATACAGATAATATGAACATCTGGCTGGCTTTAGCAGAGAGATCTACTGTAGATCTGTGTTTAATTAAGATTTAATTAAAGGTTTAATTAAGCTACAAATCCCGGTCATTGTCTTTTGGTTTTGTAAATGCATATGCACATATAAACAACATAAAAATATAAATGTGCTTGTGAAAATATGTACAAGACAGATTCATTTGATTCCAAGTTTAATCGACAAACAAAGAAATTTACAGCTGAATGTTTGCTCATCTGAATGATGTTCATTTATAAAGAAAGACTTCAGATGACTTTAGTGTGCATAGCAGGTCTCTTTCAGGTCCTGGATTCTTATTTCCAAAACTTCCATAAACTGTCTTTTAAATTTCATAACTGCCCTTATCAGAGTGGCAAAGAAAAATTATTCTGAAAAGATCCAGTTGTCTTCCAGTGACACAGCTTCAGTGTGGAAAGGTCTGAAAGAGATCAACTACGAGACTCCATCCCCCAGCACTGTGGAGAATCAACAACTAGCAGATGAATGAAAGAGTTTGATTGCGGGTTTAAAAAAGCACCATTAAAACCTGCAGAAATTAATTAAGCCCCTGTGAGTGGGGACCATCTCGTCTGGTTGACGCTACAGAGCTCTGAGCACCAGAATGGCCAGGCACAGGAACAGTTTCTTCCCTCAGGCAATCACTCTTATTAACACTTGATAATAAACCTGGAACACACAACACTATTTGCTCTGCTGTTCATACTTTAATTTCTTCCTCTGTCTCAGTGAAGCTGTACGTTGTCCTGGTGTGTCTCTTCAGGTCTTCCTCCTCCAAAGTTACGTGCTAGCATGCTAGCAGCCTGCTTGAAACTCCTGGGCTCGGTAGTGACGTCTGGTCCAATTGGACGCCTGACTGAAGCATCTCTTGTCTGAAATGTATGATCTGTCTCAAAGACAGAGCTCTGCTGTTCTTCTTCCTCAATCTCCGGATCTTGATGGCTTTTAATGAGACAGCAGGAGCTGTCAATCAACTCCAGAACCTCGCTCATGAGGGAGGGGCCAAGGTCCACCGTGAAGGACGAGAGCGAATCAGATCGCGTCATCAAGACCTCGCTGTTCTCCGGTAAAGAACTCCGTCGACTGTCTTCACTGAGCAATTCAGACGTTTCTGCAAAGCTTTGGTCAAGTCGGGATAAACGAGGCAGTGTGAGGAAACCAGAATGAAGACCTGCAGGAGAAGAGAGGAAAAATAATGTGTTTCTGAAGTCACTATAGATAAGAGTGCCGGCCAAATGCATAAATGTAATGAATGTCTGCATGTGTCTGTTTTAATTACAGGAACTACATGAGCAAAACCCGAACTGGCCATCAAAGTCACATAATCTGACACTTTTTCACATGTATCTGCTGTACTTACAGGACATTTAGATTGACTCCTGTATTGTGCTCACTGTCCAATAGGTGGCAGGATGAGACTTATGTGCAGTGTGTGCGGGTTATATTTAGTCTTTATGTCAGTCTTTCAGAGTTGGTTTGGGGTTTCTCAGAATAAGGGAAATTCCAGAATTCCAGAGTCATTAAACACACATACCACTGAAAACATCGCAGCTCTTTTCTTCTGAGCCTCCCTCATATACTCAACCGTGTGAGTCTTCTGCAGGTGTGTGTGTGTGTGTTTGTGCAGGTGTTTGTGCTCAAACTGATCAAAGGTCATTCAGTCTGTGTGTGTCTTTGGTCATTCCAGATCACTGTATCACTGCTTTCTCAGCGTCTCATTTTCAAGTGAGAAGTTTTTTTAAATACTGTGTAAAGTTAAAAATAGCTCAACTTAAGATTACATAAGCAGATCAACAACAGTTTTATAGTCTATACTTCTATATCTACATAGTTTATATTTCTATGTGTGTGTGATAGTGATAACTAAGAAGAGAATTATACAGATAACTATAATGATAATTATAACAATAACTATAAAGATATCTATGGTGATGACAATAATTATACATTTAACTTTAATGTTTATACAATAACTATAATGAAAACTATAATAGCTTTATGCATATAACTATAGCAATAATTATAAAGATAATTAGTGATTACTTAACCAAAAAATATAACAATAGCTATAACAATAACTAGAAAGACAACAAGTGATAATAACAAAATTATAATAACAGCCATAACAATAAGTATAACGATAACTATTATAAAAACGAATAAAATACCAATAATCCCATTTATAAGAATATCTACAGAAATAACTACACACTACATGTGTAAAGTGTCTCAAACTCCATCTCTGCATATTGCTGTGAGTTTGGATCAGGCGGGAAGGAAGTCGACCGGAAGTTGAAGTCAGCCGCGTGCCGCCATCTCGTAGCAGAACTTCACTTGCGTTAGCATCCCATTGACTCCCATTCATTTTGGCATCACTTTGACAGCGAATAACTTTACATCTGAGGCGTATAAAGACTCCATTTGTCCATTATTTATTTCTAAAGATACACGACAATGTATAAAGGGCTCCATTACCTTCTATGTTACATTATGGCCCCGTAGAAACAGTTTTTGTAAAAATAGGCTAACGATTGCGTCATAACCAGTGTTTGGAATAATGGCGTTTAAAAGAACGGCGTTAGGTAACGGCATTATTTTTTCAGTAACGGGGAATTCTAACTAATTACTTTTCCCGTCGTTACAACGCCGTTAACGTTACTGACCATTAAATGCGGTGCGTTACTATGCATTGATTTAATATGCAATCCGAACGCGCACCCCTGGCTCACACAGCGAGTGAGCAGGTGGGTTAATAACGAGATAAGCGATTATGATTGGCTAAGGCAGAGTCATGTGTTTCATGGTAGCCAATCAGAGCCAGTGTTTTTACACACACGTACCAGCGGCGCCAAACACACACAGTCACACACACGCAACAGCTACACAGAGATTCGCAGCAGCAGGAGAAATGGCGAGTCAGGAGCAATCCAATGAAAAGTTGGCATTTTCAAGGTCGAGACATAAGCACTACTTCAAATTCATTGTAGTCAAAGGCAAGAACGTGCATGTAATGTGTGACACACGCATCTACAAAGCTAGTGGCCAAAAACACTTTTCTTACAAAGAGTGCAGGATAAAACTCTTGCTGTCTGTTGACTTGCAATAAATCTCGAAAGTTATGTACAAACACCTGTCTGTTTAACTTATTTCAACTGACTTGTGAAAACTGCAAAAAAAAAACAAATTCTTTGACATATAGCAACTTTTTTTTTTTTTTTTTTTTTTACAGTAACGCAAATAGTTACTTTCCCTGGTAACGATTTACTTTTATTATAGAGTAATTCAGTTACTAACTCAGTTACTTTTTGGAACAAGTAGTGAGTAACTATAACTAATTACTTTTTTAAAGTAACGTTCCCAACACTGGTCATAACCAGTCGACTCTCTGTCGCACAGTAGAGAAATTACCTTACAGACAGGAGGAGAAGCTCGCAGGCAATTAACTTAATATGGCGTACTGGCGTTACATTTTAAAATACTATACAAAATAATTAATCAGAATACTTACTCCTGCTCACTCACGCCAAAGAACTCCCCGCTCAAGCTTGCTGTCTCTGCAAGATTAACGATGGCAGTTTGCACGCACAGCCACTAGAAGATTTACATCTGTCAGACAGGTTGCTGACGTCATCAAGCTTAGTTTGAGTCTGCGCGTCAGAAACGGAAGTGCTAAAATAGCTAAAAATGGTCTTCAATTGTCTCAATTGAGTTCCAATGGGGTTGCTGTGTCCATTTCTTTTACTGTCTATGGTTTGGATTTATAACGTTCATCTGGGAATGCAATGAGCGCCATCACTAGCGTATGCATACAAAAACGGCTTAACAATTAATTAGCAATTTCAAAATAAAAGCTCAAACCCTCACTCTGAGTTTACTCATTTTGATGTCTTTGATTCAAGAAATTAGAGTGGCTGTAGCAATTATGTCATAAGGAAATTGCCAAATATTAAAGATTAAGTGGAAATTAAATATTGTTTAGTCAATATTAAGGGACTACATCATGCTGAGTGTAAAAACAATCGTCAAGCCGTTGGCGCACTCTGCAGGCCTTTGATATAATGCATAATGTGTGTTAGTTCTATTGCATTTAATTAATACATTATGTATTTTTTACGATTACTCTGTAAACGGTCAGGACAATCGATTGAGTACTCGATTATTAAAATAATTGTTAGTGACAGCCCTAAATATAATAGATGTAGTAGATGGTGTCTGTGTTTGTACCGTAGGAGCAGAGCAGCTCGTCCGTTGAGCTGGTGGAGGAGGGCATCAGCGCCCTCATCAGGCCATCGTTCCTCATGTTGAGTTGAGGCAGAGAGATGGCGTTTTTAACGATGGGCGGCGGAGGGGACGAGAAGTCATGTGACCCTCCTCTGAACCGGGGCAGCGGAGTCTTTCGTATGTGCTGTAACGTTCTCGACAAAAAACGTGTCGGTTTGGAGCCAGAGAGTGAATCCGGGAACCATAGGCCATCGCTGTTACTTGATCCGCCGTAGTTGCTCAGAAACGAAGTGTCACCGAACACATCCCCACCGCGGCCTACGTGCATCGTGTGGTGGACGTCACCGAGTGGTGAACTGATCATGTCCACCGACAGGTCACTCTTAAACCGATGTTTGCCGTGAGACGTGGATCCCAGGCCTCTGATCGCTGGTAGCTTTTCCAGACTCATGACGAGAAATATCACTTAGATGATCCTTAAACCAAATCCAAAAGGTTTGTCCCTAAATATCAAGTTGATGATGTGCTCCTCAAATATAAACAGATGCCAGATGTAAATGCAACAATAAATAGTAAATTAAGGTCAAATAATCATTAAAAAGATAACAAAAAAAGTAACTGATGGAAAAATTGAGGTGTCAAAAAAGCGTAAAAAATTAAATACCCAGCTAAATAAAACACAATAAATGCCAAATAAATGTCAAAGAATCCTGAAAACAAATCCAGAGAGATGGTGGAATACCATGTCTATATTAACAATGGGAATAACAAAAATCAACTGGAATCCACTTGAATAGATGTTGTGGAAAATACCAAAAATAGTGGAGAGATGTTTCTGAATGTAAATATAAAGGCATTAATTAAACAGAACCGCACTTTTAACTAATTTCTGATAAGCTTCTGTGATCTGATCAGATTCAAACTTTAGTTTATAATTCAAAATTATAATATCCTGCAAAAATGTCACTGTTTTAAAAAGAGTGTCGTTATGACAAACTCTCAGGCGAAAGATATGAATGCCGTCAAATCTACTAATAAATACTGACTACAAGTGCACATTCGTTTTTAAATGTTCAAACGTCTGTAATATACACATATGAGCTCCTCTGGTTTGTGAGTTTCAAAATAACCTGTTAAAGAAGTCTTATAGGACTTATATATATATTACATAAAGCCTGCACGCTCTCTTCTAGTAGAAATAATATGTTTCATACGCAAAATGTCTTCAAAAAATATCTGCATGTCACCATCGTTTTAAAAGAATCACTGAATCCCACTGTTAACTTAGTGACTTCTTCGGATTTACATGATGCAGAAATTCTTCCAAACAGCCCGTCTTAAGCACATCAGATTGTGATCCGCCGTGTTTTGTGTGTGGCTCCAGAGGAGTCTGAACGGCTGGGATTGGCCTGGATTAGCTGGATTATTCGTCCTCTATCTCTCTCTCCTCTTATTCTTTCTCTCGACGGACCGTCTCAATCCATTTAGCCGCCCATCAGTCAGGATTGTCCTTTCACACCGTGACATGTGTCCTGAGAAAGAGAGAGTCAAACACCAGACTGAAGTATACCATGTAATCTTTATATATATGCATACACACATATACATGTATGTGTGGATATGGTAGGTATGCATATGGTAGTATTTCTTTTACCTATATGGTGATTTAATTTTCAAAATGATTAAGAACAACATCAAATTAAATAATATAAAATTGTATAAATATACAGAGATATTATAATAATGAGAATTCTGTGGGGAAACATGGTTAATCTTTATGAAACTACAGAATAAATTTTCTCCTCACAAACACTTTAAGACACTTCACAAACACGTATGAATGAAGCATGTCAGAATAACGTGTCAGTTTCTTTTTAACCGTTCCCTCAGTCTTCAGTTTAGCGTCAAACCTTCAGTTTGTTTACAATAACCGAATAAAATAACGAAACTTTCACATGTCTCTACTCTAAACCGTCTGATAATTTGTCCACACAAGCCAGTTTCTATTTTTCTTGGACGTTTTAAACATTTAAACTTACCTTAAACCCCGAATAATTCTAAAGATGTAGTGCGTTGATGAATAAACAGACCTCCGCTAAGCGCGCAGAGAGACGAGGACGCGCAGGTGCACGCGCACGCGCACGCACGGAATCATTAGATTCACAGGCACGCGCCTACATCTGAAAAACAGAGTTTTTGTTAACTAATGAGTCGGAGAAACATAAAAAAATACAGATGTTTTGCAGTATGTTTGTGAACATGTAAAATGATCTAACTTGAAATGTTAACACACGTTCTTGAATGTAATTCCAGGAGATTCACTCTCAAAAGTGACGAGTGTTTACAGTGACAATATATATATATATATATATATATATATATATATACAGTGTTGGGAAGGTTACTTTGGAAATGTAATAGGTTACAGATTACAAGTTACCCTGTTTAAAATGTAATAGTAGTGTAACTTTTTCAATTACTTTATTAAAGTAATGTAACTAATTACTTTTGAGTACTTTTTGATTACTTTTCTAAATTTGTGAAAATTAAAGAATAATAAATAAAAGCATATACATCAACTTAAATACAGTTATCTAATAAGCATGTGACGTATTCTGTGTAATAAACTCCTGAAACATTGGTGTTTTTTTAAACTGCTGTCTCTTTGTATATGATGATAGTTTTCTCAAAATAAGTAAAATGCACATGAAGTGACACAGAGCAGTTCTAGAAATTGTGTTTATGTGCTCGTGTACTCCTATATTGAGGCGGCAGAGGTTGAAAACACTGCAAGCTTCAGTAGGCCTATGTGTAGTAAATGAAACCATGTCTTTGCCATTAATTTACAGGAGGGGCGGACTGGGAAAAAAAAATCAGACTGGAAAATTCAAACTCATACAAACAAATTCATGGACAAAACTATTTTTTTGTATGGACCTGACATAAAAAAGGTTTAAATCTTTAATTTGGGGACATGCAAAATAATTAAAAGTTTTCTCCTTAGCACCTTCACTTCCATTTTTCTCTTCAGTCTCTTTATTTTGCTCTGTTATCCATCTCTCTCATGACTTTAATACTCAAGATTGAACAAAACTATACTTTACAATACAATACTCTACAATACTACAATACCTTTATAGAAAAATCCTAATACTGTACATGAGTCATGTTTTTCCCTTACAAAAGTTAAACATGCTTTTATTAGCCTATATAAAAGTAAAATAACCTTGTTTTTTTTTTTTTTTGCAAATGGATTTGTATTTATTTTTAAATAAATACATTTGTAAAATAATTTTACATTTTTGGTTACCACAGTTAAACAATAGTAACCATTTTCTCTGGATTTATAGTTAAATATTAAAACGTTAATTTTCGTAAGGGTTGTGTTGTTGTCTGTCGTAGCTCCCCCTAAACCTATGAAAAAATCTGATTTTTTTTCAGCTAAATTCCTACTGTAACATTACAACTGATAATAATGATGGCCTTTATATAGTATTTTGAGTGATGACTGATGAGCAACGTGCTGCTGTTTGATTAAATAAATAAAAAAACTAAGACAAAAAAGCATCTTTACAGATGAAACTGACCTGAAACCCTGAACAGTAGTTCTGCTTCTCTGCTCCAGCTGTGCGCTTCCACACTCCACTCTATTCTCTCTCTCTATTCTCTTTCTCTCGCATTGATTACTCTGAGTCTGATCCAGACTGAACCTTTTGGCGGAGGCGCGGAGAGCACGCGAGTCACGACTAACACTTCATGACTTATTAGAGATTTCATTATCAAATGGCGGATTCGCAAATGATCGCTTTAGTAGTACATTCGGCAGGCAATTATACAATAATGATATTAAATAGTGGGGCAAAATCGGCTGCCAGGCCACCGGGAATTGTCCTGGTTCTCCCGGTGTCCAGTCCGCGCCTGATTTCCACAGACAGGCAGAATGTGCAAGTCATATATTGCATTTTTGGGGCTTAATATTCACAGACACCAGTCCATGTCATGTTTTGATTCAAGTGTAGGCTACTGACCTACTTTTGATTTAGTCATCCAAAATGTGGGATATTCCGTCCGCGTTAGGCATTCCGTTTTTATGAATGACTGTTTTTCAGCATCCCGGAAATTATTAGGGCGGTATGTCTCAGAATAGTCATTGCAATTTGGGAAAGAAATCAGTTAAATCTGTATGTGGATGTGTGTAAATATTCAAATGTAATCCCCTTTGTAATCGTTAAAAATTTCATAAGTAACTGTAATTTAATTACTCATTTTTTCGTAGTAACTGTAACTAATTACAGTTACAATAATTTTGTAATTAAATTACGTAACGCCGTTACATGTAACTAGTTACTCCCCAACACTGTATATATATATATATATATATATATATATATATATATATATATTCGAGAACATTATTAGAGAACATATAAATTTACCAAAATAATGCTTGTTCATAACTTTGAGAGAACCTTGCAAGCCAAAGTTCTGAGAACGTTCCTCGTTTCCTGGGATGCACAAACCTCCACATAGGACTTTTAAAAGTAACATTTCCATAATGTTTAAAATATGCTCAAATGGAACCCTAATGTTTTTTTGTCTAATATTCACAGAAAATAAAATAATGTTTTCATAACATAAACATTAGCAAAACTTTTTATTTTTTATTTGGGAAGAATGTGTTTGTCTGAGTATTGGTAAAGGTTTATTAGGGTAACAAACTTACTCCTCAAACTCATGTCTCTTTTTTTATTCTACCCCTTTTTCCTCTTTTCCCTCTGATTCTCATTCTCATTCCATTCATCTCCAAGTAAAACATTCTCCGACTGAGGGACTGAAGTCAAAAAAGGTTTTTTGGACTTGGACGCCGGACAAATGCTCCCACTGCACGGACAAAATGACATCCTGTACCTTCTCAGTT
The DNA here is from genome assembly GCF_963082965.1 of Carassius carassius. Classification (NCBI taxonomy): domain Eukaryota; kingdom Metazoa; phylum Chordata; class Actinopteri; order Cypriniformes; family Cyprinidae; genus Carassius; species Carassius carassius. The sequence goes on from NC_081755.1 coordinate 48,463,986, forward strand.
TCTTTGATGCCTTCTGCATTTCTTTTTTCTCTTTCTCTCAAATATCACTAGACGTTTGATCTTGTTTCTGTTCCTTTGTTTTCCACCTCCAGCTCCTTCAGCTCTTTTTCTCTCCTCCAGTTGCTGTTTCTTCTCAAAGTCCATGAGCACAGACACACCCAGATCCTTGAGCCAAATGCTCTTACTGCCCACAATGGCTTCCCACAACACTTTTACAAACTTCTCACAGGGTTTATGCGACTTTTAATAGTGTCTGTGTACTGCCACTCAGGGTTTCTGAAGCCTCAAGCTCTACAGATGTTACATGAGTCCAGTTATGCTTAGAATTTTTCTGCTGTGGGTTAATGGTTTTGACGATCCCATCTTCCCATGCAACATAGACTGATAAAATATAAATCACATGTTGTGCCAGATGCATAAATGTAAATCAGGAGTCACTCAATCTTGACAGCTTTTAAAATGTGTTGATTTCTTGAATATGAAAAGTCTGTCAAATGATTAATTGTGATTAATCGCATCCAAAATGCCCCAAATTCCAAATTTTTTGTTTACACACTATATGTATGTGTGCTGTGCATATTTATTATGTATATATAAATACACACACATGAATGTTTATATTTCAGAAAAATAGCTTGTTTATTATATAAATTATAGGAATATAAATACAGACATGTATATGTAAATATTTTCAAAATATATACTGTATATATTATGCAAACAAAAACTTTTATTTTGTATCTGATTAATCATGATTAATATTTTGACAGCACTAAAAAAACAATAGGCTAATTTTAAAATAAAAAAATTAATACAAATAAAAAATAAAATGAATGCATTTTCAATTACTTTCCCCCCTAGTTTATGTATTATATTTTTGGTTTTGTTTCATAGTATTTTTTATTAAATTTGGATATTACGTTACACTGAAAATAATTAGTATACATTTAATTCAAAAATGCCTAATTTAACAAAACATTATAAAGAAACAGCAAATAACACTGTATATTACTTTTATTGTCTTAATAATTATAAAGAAGATTTAATTTTTAATTTTGTTACATTAATTATAGTATTTGGTTGGTTTACATAATATGTGTGTATATAGTGTAAAAAATATATAGAGAAATTTTTGTATAAAAAAAATCATCTTATGAACAGCTGATAATAACTGTGGGACACACTACACTATTTATATTTATATACACTACACTTTTTATCCAACACACATACTTAGCGTACACGTAAATCTTTTGCACATAATATACATGTACATACATGGAACACACTATACTACTTATATTTATATTTATATACACATACACTTATTTATCCAACACACATACTTAGCGTACAGTTAAAATTTTTCCACATAATATACATGTACATACATAAATGCTCATTTTAATATACCTGCCATACATTGTCAATTTGTATATTGTCAATCCTTACCCACCTATTTGTATTTTTTTGTATTTTTTATTCCTTATTGTGTTTTTTGTTCTGTCGCTGTTATGTTGCACTGCGGAGCTCTGTCACGAAAACAAATTCCTCGTATGTCTGAACATACCTGGCAATAAAGCTCATTCTGATTCTGATTCTGATTCTAAAATAGTGTTCCTAGCTCAAACATACAACAATATCGAAGTGTGTTTCTGATGGTTTACAAGAGATCTGTGACTGTCCAGTAGCCTACACGCTTAAGAGTCTAAAACCATTGCCACAATTACATGAAATTTTAAAGGGGTCCTATTATGCTCTTTTACAAAGTCTTGATTTTGTTTTGGGGGTGTACTAAAAACAGGATCTCATACTAGGTTGTTCGAAAAACCAATTATTTTCCACATATCTTACAGTATTACAACACCTCTCTACCCAGTCTGGTATGAACGGCTGGAATAGTTCTTGTATCAAACGAAGGCCAGTCTGTCCTGTGACTGGTTAGCTGGGCTAGTCTGTCCTGTGATTGGTTAGCTGGGCCAGTCTGTGCTGTGATTGGTTAGCTGGGCCAGTCTGTGCTGTGATTGGTTAGCTGGGCCAGTCTGTGCTGTGATTGGTTAGCTGGGCCAGTCTGAGCTGTGATTGGTTAGCTGGACCAGTGTGTGCTGTGATTTGTTAGCTGGGCCAGTATCTGCTGTGATTGGTTAGCTGGGCCAGTGTCTGCTGTGATTGGTTAGCTGGGCCAGTGTCTGCTGTGATTGGTTAGCTGGGCCAGTGTCTGCTGTGATTGGTTAGCTGGGCCAGTGTGTGCTGTGATTTGTTAGTTGGGCCAGTCTGTGCTGTGATTGGTTAGTTGGGCCAGTGTGTGCTGTGATTGGTTAGCTGGGCCAGTGTGTGCTGTGATTGGTTAGCTGGGCCAGTGTCTGCTGTGATTGGTTAGCTGGGCCAGTGTGTGTGCTGTGATTGGTTAGTTGGGCCAGTATGTGCTGTGATTGGTTAGTTGGGCCAGTGTGTGTTGTGATTGGTTAGCTGGGACAGTGTGTGTTGTGATTGGTTAGCTGGGACAGTGTGTGCTGGGCCAGTGTGTGTGCGTGATTGGTTAGCTGGGACAGTGTGTGCTGTGATTGGTTAGCTGGGCCAGTGTGTGCTGTGATTGGTTAGCTGGGACAGTGTTTGCTGTGATTGGTTAGCTGGGCCAGTGTGTGCTGTGATTGGTTAGCTGGGCCAGTGTGTGCTGTGATTGGTTAGCTGGGCCAGTCTGTGCTGTGATTGGTTAGTTGGGCCAGTGTGTGCTGTGATTGGTTAGCTGGGCCAGTGTGTGTGCGTGATTGGTTAGCTGGGACAGTGTCTGCTGTGATTGGTTAGTTGGGCCAGTCTGTGCTGTGATTGGTTAGTTGGGCCAGTGTGTGTTGTGATTGGTTAGCTGGGCCAGCGTGTGTTGTGATTGGTTAGCTGGGACAGTGTGTGCTGGGCCAGTGTGTGTGCATGATTGGTTAGCTGGGCCAGTGTGTGCTGTGATTGGTTAGCTGGGCCAGTCTGAGCTGTGATTGGTTAGCTGGACCAGTGTGTGCTGTGATTTGTTAGCTGGGCCAGTATCTGCTGTGATTGGTTAGCTGGGCCAGTGTCTGCTGTGATTGGTTAGCTGGGCCAGTGTCTGCTGTGATTGGTTAGCTGGGCCAGTGTCTGCTGTGATTGGTTAGCTGGGCCAGTGTGTGCTGTGATTTGTTAGTTGGGCCAGTCTGTGCTGTGATTGGTTAGTTGGGCCAGTGTGTGCTGTGATTGGTTAGCTGGGCCAGTGTGTGCTGTGATTGGTTAGCTGGGACAGTGTCTGCTGTGATTGGTTAGCTGGGCCAGTGTGTGTGCTGTGATTGGTTAGTTGGGCCAGTATGTGCTGTGATTGGTTAGTTGGGCCAGTGTGTGTTGTGATTGGTTAGCTGGGACAGTGTGTGTTGTGATTGGTTAGCTGGGACAGTGTGTGCTGGGCCAGTGTGTGTGCGTGATTGGTTAGCTGGGACAGTGTGTGCTGTGATTGGTTAGCTGGGCCAGTGTGTGCTGTGATTGGTTAGCTGGGACAGTGTTTGCTGTGATTGGTTAGCTGGGCCAGTGTGTGCTGTGATTGGTTAGCTGGGCCAGTGTGTGCTGTGATTGGTTAGCTGGGCCAGTGTGTGCTGTGATTGGTTAGTTGGGCCAGTGTGTGCTGTGATTGGTTAGCTGGGCCAGTGTGTGTGCGTGATTGGTTAGCTGGGACAGTGTCTGCTGTGATTGGTTAGTTGGGCCAGTCTGTGCTGTGATTGGTTAGTTGGGCCAGTGTGTGTTGTGATTGGTTAGCTGGGCCAGCGTGTGTTGTGATTGGTTAGCTGGGACAGTGTGTGCTGGGCCAGTGTGTGTGCATGATTGGTTAGCTGGGCCAGTGTGTGCTGTGATTGGTTAGCTGGGCCAGTGTGTGCTGTGATTGGTTAGCTGGGCCAGTGTGTGCTGTGATTGGTTAGCTGGGAAAGTGTGAGCTGTGAGCTCAACCAGGTCTCATCCCATTCGTCACTATTTGTGATATCACAAATCCTGGAAAATATGTGTTGTTTCCAAACGAGTCTTTCGTTGACGTTTTTGAAAATAGATTTATGTTAAATAAAATACCTCCTTTTGAAGTAGACTTTAAACTTTGTACCTTTGCAGATCTTTTTTTTATGCTCAAACAGCAACAACATAGACTAACTAAAGTAGAAAAAAGTGAAAAAGCATCTTAGGACCCCTTTAAATAAAACATTCATTATGTGCTTAAATCACTTATACATGAGGAATTTGTGTGAGAGTATTTGAAGAGTTTGATTTGTCTGCACAGGTTTCAGGTTTTCCCGCCCACTCATCCATGAAGATGAAGTCATGCAGAGATGGATAGAATGATTCTAATGACGATGATTGTGGTTTGGGGAATTTTAGTCATGGATGATTCAGGAGCAATCCCAGGATTCCCACACAAAAGTATTTTACTGGAAATTCATTTTGGATAAGTGTCTGCTAAAGGAATGCATGTTATCTGTGTAAACTCTCTTAAAAAAGCATCACATATAGACATTTGGTAGACCTTGTGTAAATCATGATAATTTGAAATTTATCTCTATGGTTCATGGTTATTTAGCTATAGTCCAGGAATCTGTTGTACCTCAGACTGACTGCAGCTGGTGTCGGGACAACCGGGGAGCTTGAGGAAGCAGTTCTCATGTTTTTGACAATCAATCACTATAGAAGGAAGCTCACGGTCAAAGCACATTTCAATATAAATGGCGCTTTATTTTAGCCTCCGCAGCAGAATTCTTCAGCTTCCTGAGCGCTGTCTGTTTAGTTTTTCAACAGTTCAGTCCTCAGCTAACACTCACTGTACAGTTTACATGTGTGCTGACTGGAAAACTGCACATATACTAGCTTAAAGGTATACTCCACCTCAAAATGAAAATGTTGTCATTAATCACTTGTCAGCATCAATCAACATGTCATTCCAAACCCGTAAAAGTCTGTGCAGCTCCGTTGCAGCAGCAGCACGTCTTTTAACGGGCACACGTAAACATGAGCACATTTCCCCTATTTTAGCTTCATTACACTGGCTGCCTATTCAATTTAGGATCCATTTTAAAATTCTGTTATTTGCTTTTAAATCACTAAATGGTCTTGCTCCGCCATACCTCTCTGAGCTTCTACACTCTTATAAACCCGTCCGCTCTCTCAGATCAGATGATCAGCTGCTCCTGACTGTGCCTAAAACTAAGCGTAAGCTCAGAGGGGACCGTAAGCTCACAGCCTTTGCTGTGTCTGCCCTTAAACTATGGAATGATCTGCCTTTGCATGTTAAGCAGGCCTCTTCTTTATCTGTTTTTAAAACCCTTCTTAAAACCCATCTTTTCTCTTTGGCTTTTGACACCTAGTAAGATGTCGACTTTATTTACTTGATTCAATTTGTTACTTTGAATGCTTTTATTGTGTGGTTATAAATGGTACATATATTTATTTTATTTTATCTGTTTTATTTTTATTTTGTTAATTTTTTTCTGTACAGCACTTTGGTCAACTTTGGTTGTTGTAAAGTGCTTAACATATAAAGTTGGTATGGTATGGTATGATATGGTATGTAGTTTCTCATGGTTTGTGTGTCTGAATCACACTAAATGTGCATCAGTCGGCCACAAAACCTCTGGAGTTTTATGCCTTTGATGTATTTATTTGTATCGTAGTTGTAGTGAAAGTATGAGGTTGATGACTGAATCAGAGATTCAAGGCTTATGTTCAGACGTGATCACCTAACACAGGTGATCATCATGTAATCTGTTTGTGAAGTTATCAACTGTTTAAGCCCCTCATCATTTTTAAATCACAGATGTCAATATGAACTCCAACATTTATCATCACATCATTTTTTAGCTCTATACTCTTACTGTATGACAACTATTGATTCATGCTTAATACAGTTTAGCAGAAACATCTGAAAAACATGCTCTTTTCTGTTTCTTCTAAACAGTGAAATGGTCATGTTCCTCTGGCCGGAGCAGCTCTGATGATGTCAGATCCTATTCAGCTGTCTATCAATGGCACAACACAGTTTAATGTGTCTGAAAGGAGTCATAAAGCACCATTCTTCTGCAGAACAAAGCTCTGATTATGTTTCAGATCAGACAGAAAGAAGCTGCTTGATGCTCGGCTGCCCTTCATTGGATTCCTCCTTCATAGAACCGCTGGATGTCTCTTGATCTTCTGCTTCTGGTGGAGCATTCGGTTTTGTGGCTTGGTGGCACAGAGAGATGACTGAGCACAAGACAGACGAAAGAACAGAAGAAGCAGGATGAGACACTATTGTGACGAGTGGGGCGGGGCCGAGGGATGTGGGAACACGAGCGAGGCCGGTGGAGTGATTGGGAAATCAGTGACACCTGCGACCCACCACCGGTCTCGAGTCCCACAGAGGAGATGGAAGGATATAAAACTTTATTTTATGTTTTGCTTTTACTTTGTGCGCATCAGTCGTCCGTGAGGGACTGATGCGCTGTTGTGTGTTTATTTTGTAATTAAAGTTTCATTTTGATTGTCCGCCGGTTCCCGCCTCCTTCTTCCCGATGATTATGGAGTTTTTATTATTACAGTGGTGCCGAAACCCGGGAGAAGGAGGGATGCGCTGCTGAAGATCCCTCGCCGCTGTGGTGAATCCGCGGTGCCATCGAGCAGGCGACGAGGGTGCCGCCATGGACGCTCGAGGCGGTGGGCTGGAGTGAGTTGCCGGGGACGGGCGAGCTCGCTGCCGGCCGCCCGCGATGTGGAGGGGCGGCTGCCGTCCGTGAGGGAGCGGAGGAGTCGGCACCGTTCGCCAGAGGGCCGGAGCCTGCTGCCGTCCGCCTGAACGGGGAGGAGCAGGGAACGGGGGACTCCTGCCGGCTGCCCAAAACCGGAGGAGCCGTCGCCGTCCACCGGGCGGCGGAGGAGTGTCGTGCCGTCTGCCGAGGGCTGTCCAGTGCCACCGCCAGGCACCGCGGAGGAGATCACCCAGTTGGTGGAGGGCCGAGCAGCAGTGCGTCTGGGAACCGGAATTTTTTTTTTTTCTCTCTCCCCTGTCTCGTCTCTGTCGCTCCTCCTTCCATCTCCTTTTCTCTTGCCTTGTCTGTCCTACCCCCAGGTTCCCGCAGGTCCCCGTGAGTGGTCCCCCACCGGAGGGAGGGGGGGGAGTAGTAGAGCGCAGTCTCGAGGGTACCCCCCGGCCTGCGAGGGGCGATGGGGGTATGTGACGAGTGGGGTGGGGCTGAGGGACGTGGGAACGATGAGTGAGGCCGGTGGAGTGATTGGAGATGAGCTACACCTGCGACCCACCACCGGTCTCGAGTCCCACGTAGGAGATGGAAGGATATAAAACTGGAGCGACCATAGTGAAGGACGAGAGAGGACCAGGCCTGGGCTTTAGTTTATGTTTGCTTTTTATTTGTGCGCATTAGTCGTCCGTGAGGGGCTGATGTGCTGTTTTGTGTTTATTTTGTTATTAAAGTCTTTATTTGATTGTCCGCCGGTTCCCGCCTCCTTCTTCCGGATGAATATGAAGGGTTTTATTATTACAACTATACACTGTCAAACACTGAGCTGAACATCTGAAACATAACAGACCTTCGACAAAGTGGCAGCGTAGTTAATATTTGTCTGGGCTGGCAGGTCCAGCTTTCTTTTCTTGTTTTCAAAATGTTTCTTTGAGGGAACTCTGTGATTTGGTCAATAAGATGAAGAAAACTGCCTCTTCACTTGATGTCATTACTTCTGAGATTATTAAGGCCTCTTTTTCTGAAATCAGGACTTCCATTCAGTCATTGATTAACTCGTCTCTAAGTGCTGGGGTAGTCCCGAAATGTTTTAAGCATGCTGTAGTTCAACCTTTGCTTTAGAAACAGGGTTTGGAGGAAAATTGCCTTGATAATTATCGGCCTGTTTCTAAGCTTTCATTTTTATCAAAACTTTTAGAAAAAGTTGTATATTCACAATTGATTTCCTTTTTAAATGCAGCTAAATTAACAGAACCTCTCCAATCTGGTTTCTCTGCCCATCATAGCACTGAGTCTGCTTTGCTTAAAGTATTCAATGACATTTTGCTTGCAGTGAATAGTGGTAAAAATTCAGTTATGCTGCTTCTTGATCTTACAGCTGCTTTTGATATAGTTGATCATGATATTCTTCTCTGCCGGTTAGAAAATTTGTTTGGTATTGGGGGTATTGCTATGCAGTGGTTTAATTCATATCTTAGAGACAGGTCTTTTTCTGTTGAGTTAGGTAAGTTTTCTTCATCTGTTGCTCCTATTATCTGTGGAGTGCCTCAAGGATCCATTTTAGGGCCACTCCTTTTTAATTTAAATATGCGACCTTTAGGAGACATTATTAGGAGACACAATGTTTCATTTCATTTATATGCTGATGATACCCAGTTGTACATACCATTGAAAGCTGGTGATACCATTCAACCCTTATTGGCCTGCCTAGGCGATATCAAGAAATGGCTTTCCAATAGCTTCCTTAGACTTAATGAAAATAAAATGGAAGTAATCGTCTTTGGCCCCCCTAAGTTGAGAAGTGGTCTCATAAATGAGCTTGGCAAGCATTTCCCCTCAGTCTCCTCCCAGGTCAGAAATCTTGGTGTCATTCTGGACTCTGAACTTTGTTTAACTAAACAAATTAATACAGTTAAGGAACAGTTTTTATCAGTTACGGATCATCTCGAGACTGAAATCATTTTTAACTTTTAATGACCTGGAGAAAGTCATTCATGCTTTTATTACCTCCCACCTTGACTACTGTAATTCATTATATTTGGGTCTTCCATTGCACGCTTGCAGATGGTACACAATGCTGCTGCAAGGCTGTTGACCGGGGCAAAGAAAACAGATCACATTACACCAGTTTTAGCCTCTCTTCATTGGCTTCCTGTCTATTTTAGACTTCAATTAAAAATTTTGTTGTTTGTTTTTAAAGCTCTTAATGGTCAAGCCCTATCTTATCTCTCAGATCATCTTACTTCTTTTTCATCCTCCAGATCTCTAAGATCTCTTGATAGAGCCCTTTTAGTTGTCCCTCGTTCACGCTTAACAATGAAGGGTGATAGGGCTTTTTCTATTGCGGCCCCTCGTCTCTGGAACCAACTTCGACTGGACATTCGCCTTGCACCTTCTATCACAACTTTTAAAATGAAGTTGAAAACATATCTTTATTCCCAGGCATTTTAAATTGGATTTTATCTATGTTCCATTGTTTTACTGTATAATCTGTTTTGCTTTGCTGTGATAAATGTGCTATATAAATAAACTTTACTTATTTACTTACTTACAATATGGCATCTACAGAAGACTTTACAGACAGTACAGTTAGCTAATATAAAATTTGTAAATTTATTTTATTGAGAATCAAGCATATTGTACAAACAAAAAGATTTAACCCAACATTCCAGGGGTATTACAGTTTTTCTCAGTCGCTTTGGTGCATTTCTCAACTCAGAAATGAAATTCTCAAAACTACTTGTACAACCTCCACATCATCTAGTCATTTATACACATCACAAAACCAGTTTCTCATTCTTTTGAACAAGTTGCGATTGCTTTTGTACATTCATGCAATTGATTACGCACATTTATCTGTGTTTTCCTACATTATCAGTTGCTAATGTCATGCTGCTCAAAATGTATTATATAGTTTTCTGTGCAATAGTCTTAAACCTCAAAACATCTAGTCTTTAGTTCATCGTATAAGTCATTCAATGCAAAATGGTTAATCCAGTTGTCATAAACTGCCAAGCACACTTTTTATTTTATTTTTGCAAATTATTATTAGACGTTTTGTCAATTTGGCATAAATTGCGCAAGTGAATCCTGACTAGTGAAGAGAATGTAGATGATAAACCAATGATTTCTCTGAAAAAGCTCAAAGGTTCATCTCATGAATCTTCAGTTGGAAAGCTTATACTGTATAGACAGAGGACAACACAAGAATTACACATTCTGACAATTTACTTATTTCCATCTTTGTGCCCATATTTCTTTTTCCTTTTCTATATCACAATGACATTGCAAAGGTTTTTTTTTATTATTATTTTTTTGGGACAGACCATTAGTAAAAGTGTAACTGGGAATTCTATCCAGTCTCTTTCAATCAATATCCCACATACAGTAATATGTAAATTTGTATTTTTGAAATGGATATATGGCATACATAAGCATATGGCATACTGTTCAATACAGTAACTGTCATCCAAAATGTTGCCATAGTTTACATCAGAACATCCCTCCAGAGTACTCTGTTATATTGACAACATGACTAAGTGATTTGACTGTCTTATCCGTAAACTCTATGACACAAAGACTTGTCATTCGATGGCACTGACATGTTCATTGACACAGATATTTATTTTTGAGAGATGAAATAAGGATTTTGAGCAGGAGACTGTCTTTTGCAGGTAATCCATGGTGATTTGCTATTTGTACGAGTTCTTTTGAGAAATGCACTTACTGTTTTGCAAATCTCAAGGATGATTCGAAAAATGTACCAAAGCGACTGAGAAAAACTGTAAAAAGGAAAAAAGACAATCAAACAGTCAATAAAATTCATTAATTATTAAACCATATGCATGTTAAATGACTTTGTTCATATTTCTTTCATGCTCTCACTTTTAGATTAGATTAGCCTACTGTTACTGATATATTAATGTCAGGTCTAAATTGTTCAAAACAAACATATTGCTCACACCTTTGCACTTCATGAATAAAACAATGTGCAAATATAAAAATCAAATAAAAAGATAAATACTAGCTATTTGTCACCATTCCATTATAAACACCTTAACTTCACATCAGCTTCTACAAAATTAATCTGTTTGTAAAATAAATGATCTCAAAAAGTACCAGCACATTTAAAAATAGACAGAGATAGATAGATAGATAGATAGATAGATAGATAGATAGATAGATAGATAGATAGATAGATAGACACACAGACAGACAGATAGACACACAGACAGACAGACAGACAGACAGATAGACGGATAGACAGATAGACGGATAGACAGATAGATAGATAGATAGATAGATAGATAGATAGATAGATAGATAGATAGATAGACAGACAGGCAGATAGATAGACAGACAGACAGACAGACAGACAGACAGATAGATGGATAGATAGTTACTCTCTGACCCGTCTGTAATGTGACTAATCGCCAAATACTAGTTACAAATTAACACGAGATTGCCACACCAAGTCCTCTATGGAACCCCGTCGTTTTTCACCGTGACTTTCATATTTTATTGCGTGACTCAGGCATTTTGTGTTTCCCCCTATTTTTTTAACACTGCCTGGACTGACTGTTATTTTTCTAAAACAATTAGGCCTACCTTAAATCGATTCGTGAAATTAAACAGTGTGGGTGTCGAGACAGAAAGGCTGACGAATGTTAACGATCATGTCAATGTAGCTTCGACTCCTGAGAGAGAGAGAGAGAGAGAGAGAGAGAGAGAGAGAGGGGGGGGGAGAGTTCGCCTCGCTCCTTCACATCTGGTTTTGTCTGTCTGAAGTGTCGCTGTTGTTTTCATTTCTCTCATCTCATTCGTTCATCAGCTGAATTATGACCGGTAAGACCTTTAACTTTTCTAAATCAACGAATGAATCAAATGTTTGATTCAGTGATACCACGGCGTTATGTGACAGTATGGGGAAAACACTTATGTTTTTCAGTGTCCTTGAAACACAGGTGGTCTCCTCATACTTGTGTTGTGTTGTTTTGTGTGTGTGTGTGTGTGTGTGTTTATAACGAAGCCTATATCAGTACATGTATGTACTGGGAAAAAAATTATGTAGGATTTAAGTTGAAACTAATTTAACTCATAAATTGGTAGTTGTTTTCACAAGCAGCCTAATTATGAAGATAAGGCACGTTACACTAAATTAAACTTGATGATTTTTCGTGCAAAATACTTTTTTTTGTACGATGTAGGCTACTTAATTTATGTTTTATTTATATCTTTGGATTAGGGTATTATTAGTTTTATGTTAGCTTTGTCTTAATATCACTGTATTATTAACAGATGTTTGTAATGCCGCCTATCATGTGTGTAGTATATGTGCTTGTGTTAGTGTACAATGATCTGTTGTCATTCCCAGAAATGGATTCCTTCACTATGAGACATTCATTGAGATTCCTGCATGTGTTTGGACCTGCCTGGCCTGAACTAAGACACACACACACACACACACACACACACACACGAACCCCTCACACACACCCCTAATCTTCAGCATCTCTCAAGAGCAAGATAGCTTGTTTGGAAACAGTATACTCAGTGTATTTGTTGTGCTTCTACACAAGAAGAATCACAAATGAGATCTTGTTTAATGCCTCAAACCGGGTTCAGGTTTGCAGTTCAGAGTTAGAGATCTCTACATGAATTATTTTATAGCCTGGCACTCTTACTGGATGATGGTTGTTTGGGTGTGTTACATTCATGCGGAGGAATTTTAGAAATACATATACAAAGGTGATGATTAAATGAATCGTAACTGATATCTACGCCAAGTCTCCCGAGAAACCATTTTGGTGTGCAGGTACACGCAGGCCTGGATGAAAACGCAGTTTTTGTTTTCCTCCAGCTGTGTTATCGGTCTGTTTCTCTGATTATCTCTCAAGTTCAGTGAGAGGTCTGCATGGTACTGTCTGCATTCCCCAGCAGTGAGATGTTGTGCTTTTCATGATTGAATTTACAATCTCATCTGTGTTTTATGATCATGTGGATTTAGGATATCACCTTCATCACATGCGTTCACCCAAAATCTCATGAGAAAACATGAGATTGGTGTGAATGCAACAAAGTTATTTTTATTTCTTATTAATTATTTTTTATGATGTGATTTTTTTTTTAAAGTAAGCATGAAGATTCACCTCTGAACATACCCATCAGTGGAGCATAAATATTATACAAAACATACAAATAGTTAATAAGATTGTACAATATACACAAGTTCACCAAAACACACTGAAAAAAAAAAGAAAGAAAGAGAAAAAAACGCAGAAATTGCTAATTTCGTAATTACAAAGAAACAGCAAGTAACACATTGTAAACTAAAGCAACTAAAAAACAGAAATCAGGCTCAGTTTCTTGGCTCCCACACCACCTGCTTGCCATTGAGGAGCAGCTGCTTCGTGTCATGATCATGAGGCTCATAAACGTCGTCTGTTGTCTCGCAGGTGAATGGCCGCTGGGAGACGAGAGCTCGCTCATGTCTCCGTCAGAGGAGGAGAAGTACGAGGAGCTGTGGGAGCGAGTGGAAGGAGTGCGACACAAACTGACCCGCATTTTAAACCCGGCGAAGCTGACGCCGTACCTGCGGCAATGCAAGGTGATCGACGAGCAGGACGAGGACGAGGTGCTGAACTCCAGTCAGTATCCACTGAGAATCAGCAGAGCCGGTGAGATGCACAACATCACACACGGAGAAGTGATGGACACAAGCCAAGGGACAATAACAAGACATATACAATAATAAAGAAAGAAAGAAAGAAAGCAAAAACCAAAAGCCAGAGAAAAAATATATACAAGGTTAAAAAAAAATTCTTCTGAAGTTTTTTTTTTATGACTATCGAAGAATGATTTTAACCCCCAAATAGTCAATTTATGTATACAAAAAAAAGAATTATAATAAATAAAATTCAGATCTGCTGAGTGTGAAAATTTGAGTCATGAATTTAATGAACCAGTGTCTAATATGGTTTTAAATAATTTTGAGTCAGCTTTGTAATTTAATGGCAAATGTGGGTATAAATGGAAAACAAATGGACTAAAGTATCCAAATCCTGCCAAAAACACACACAACACAAGCAGTAGAAATTAATGAAAGAAAACAAATTGCAGCCTACATGTACTTTTCAATCCAATTGAAGTTTATTTCTATAGTGCTTTTTACGATACAAATCATTGCAAAGCAACTTTACCGAAAATGCAGTAAGCATTGCTGTAAGTACTTCATATTTAATGATTTGTTGAATTTTTTAGCTGATGGTTTACACTTTCATAAAAATATTTTCCATTGCTTTATAAAAGTTTGCGAGTTCTTACAGCATTTTCACCATTTCCATTCGAGAATCAGAAGAAAACTATTTTGCATTTGTACACTGCATTTACTAGACTACACTTTTTGGAAAGATTTCCCGTTGGTTTGTCAAAGGTGTTTAGATTCCATTTAATAGATGAATCTTTTATTCAAACATTTGCAATTGCAAATTTATTAATATGTCCATTAAACATGTCTTTTCGACATGTTTCGGTTGAGTTCTGATTGCATTTCCACCGGTTTGACCAGCCGGCGTCGTCAGCATGTTTTCTGAGATCTTCATAAGATCTTCATTAAAATTTCTCCCATTGGTAATGGAAAGTAAATATTTCACAGCTTGTAGTAAGAAAGTACAGCCGCATTGGGAAATTCTGCCATGTCATAACATTGCGTTCAATTTCGTTCCTTGAAAAAGCTTCAGCTTCATTTCCCTTACATTTTAGTATCTGGATAAGTCAATAAGGAACCAGATAAGCTTTTCCTCATGTGTAGTGCAAAGAGTTGTAGGTAATATTTAACCCTTTTACCAATGTAATGATCTAGGACGTACTAAACTAGTATAATATTTATAGTATGTGAATCTGGATGCAAATGTTGACATTAAAAGAGAATCAGAGGAGGAATCAATGTGGAGTGGAATGTGATTAGTGGGCGGGTGTACCTCTGTCAGTGTGCAGTGATTTGATTGGCTGTTGTGCTCAGGGCGTTTATTGGATATCCTGAGGGGGCGTGGCGAGCGCGGTCTTCAGGCCTTCATGGAGTCACTGGAGTTTTACCATCCAGAGCAGTTCACTCAGCTGACCGGACAACAGCCGACACAGCGCTGCTCCATCATGCTGGGTGACTACAACCGAATTCACAATCCTACACTAGCATACTACTCATACTATTCCTTAAATGTTTGTGAAATTGCCTCATTTCACTTGTTATTACATCACTTGGAGTGAATATCGACTTATTGCTTTCTGAATTGAACACAGTAATTGTATATGAAATGGAATATATCATAAATTTCTTCTTCTTCTTTAACTTTTGTATATTTAATATGTCATCCAGGCATTATTTGCATACTATGCACTGCGTGCATTCTATATAATTCAGAGGTACAGTATGGCAGCGTAATAAATGAACAGATTAAAATTAAGCAAGTTTATGCTTAAACCAAAAACATTTCCTCAACATTAAGTGGGTTTATATTGAGTTTATGCTAGAAACAAACAAATGTTGCACAATTATGTGGATTTATGCTAGAAGAATAAGAAATGTATGAAAATGATTTAAAATTTTGCATAACACAGCAAAAATGTTTTTTTAATTCAGTAGGTTTATACGGTACGAAACCCCACACATGACATGCAAGAAAAAATAAATAAATTGTGCGCACAATTTACTAATTCGTTCCCTCAGTGTACTTAAACGTGCACACATTACTATTGCGTTCCCTCGATTGGCTAAATCGTATGCACAATTTATAAATTGAGTGAACCAAGTAGTAAATCGAGGGAACGCAATAGTAATGTGTGCACGTTTAAGTACACTGAGGGAACGAATTAGTAAATTGTGCACACAATTTATTTATTTTTTCCTGCATGTCATGTGTGGGGCTCCGCAGGTTTATGCTAAAACAATTTTCTATTTATTTATTTATTTTTTTTTTTTCATTCTTAAAACAAGAATAATGTAATCAAAATTATGGTAATCTATGCATGAAAAAGGAAAAGAATTACCAAAACGAAGTGAGTTTATGTTAAAATGAACAAATTGGATAAAAAGTGAGTTTATAAGATTTTTCTTTTTAAAAAAACACTAATTAATTAATTTTGATATATTTATTAGGAAACAAGACTTATTACTAGTTTTGCTTCTTGTGTAACTCTATTTGAGAATATTTTAAATTTGCCCAGGAAAACAAGACAAATAATGAGTATTTAAGTGAATAAAGTAAATTATTTTTTTTCAATATAGAGCCAAATAAAAAATAAAAATAACAAATGAATCATCTTGCAGCAGCTCTAGTATGGCGGTTTGCTGATGTTGTTTGTGGGATGTTGTGTGTGTGTAGATGAGGAGGGTCCCGAGGGTCTGACTCAGTTTCTGTTGCTGGAGGTTCGTAAGCTGCGAGAGCAGTTGCACAGCAGCCGTGTGTGTGAGCGGCGTCTGTCTCAGCGCTGTCGTGTGGCCGAGGACGAGCGCGGTCGAGCTGAACGCAAAGCACAGGAGCTGCGTCAGGACCGCATACAACTGGAGAGGTGAAGAAAACACACATATCCAATTCTTCTCAAACCTAGTGTATTTAAAGTGCATTTACACTTTTACACATTTCTTATTTTCACTTAAACCAAAATAGATGTACTAAAATAACTAAAATAAAAACTGTATAGACAGTTTAAAAAATGAAAAAGTATATATTTAAAATAAAATAAAATTCTAAATATTAAGAAAATACAAAATAATGGTCTATATATAGGACATATAAATGATCACGTCACACTGATTGGTTCTCTCCTGTATTGCTAGCCAATGAGCTTGCTGCTCAACATTCAATATTTGGCTACTGTTTGCTTTAGCAGTAGCAGCGCACTTTAGAAACCCTCCACCTTCCTCAGCTCCACCTGAATAGATCTGCTATGGGTGAACATGTATGCTATGGGGATGTACATACAGTATAAGTTATAAGTGAAGCAGCAGCAGTATTTCTTCCATGCTCACAGCAGCAGCAGCGTAGCAGATCTATTCCTCCAAGACTGAGCACATTAACATTGTCATGTACTTTACCAAGCCAATCCTATATATACATGAAGAGTTTGGTTCCTAAACACGATAAACTCTTTTTTTTTTGAGTTTCTGTATTGTATCTGGTCGTCAATTTTAATTCTATGCAAAATACGATATTCGCAGAGTTATAAGGTCATGTTTTCTCCCTCTTGCGACAAAGCCATTCTCCCTTTTTTGCAGAATGCGATATATTCTCTCAACCAATCACGGCACACCATTCCATGCAAACTAGACAGTAACGGCACTTTGAATACACCTGGCATCCTAGTTTTCCTCATCTACTTTGTACTTTTTGATCAACAAACAAGGGCTACACGATAAATCGCATGTGATTGTCATGCAAATCATATATATATATATAATCTGCCAAATGCATAAATGTAGATCTGTTTGGATGTGTGTGTTTATGGGTCAGGTTGAGGCAGGACTGGGAGTCTGGCAGTCGTGAGTTGGGTTTGCTGAAGGAGAGACATTTGGAACAGGCTGTGAAATACTCGCGGGCATTAGAGGAACAACGCAGAGCTACAGCGCGTGAGAGAGAACTGCTCACAGAGGTAGTCAACATTAATCAATATTTCACACTCCAGATAAACACAGTTCATGTTAGGCTCAAAGTGGGCGTGTCCATGCGGTGATGTCACTGACAGGTGGAGCAGCTCAGGAAGAGATTACAGGAGGTGGAGAAACGAGTTCACGATGGCCCCGCCCCCGTGCTGACCCATCACACAAGCAATGGGGTGTATGACGCCGCCCCCACAGTACCAGTGGAGAAGCCACCGCTCCCTGTGAGAAACAGAGAGCTTAACTCTGGAAATCAGGTCAGAGTCATGTGAGGGACCCTGCTGACACTTACCGGAGTGTGTGTCGGTCGTCTGATGTATCGTGTGTTTTAGGCTCTGTTGGACATCCTGAAGCAGGACCGGCGGGAGGCGGCGGAGCAGAGGCAGGAGCTGAGCAGCACCATCGCCCGACTGCAGGCCGAGCTGGAGAGCTCCGAGACTCAGAGAGAGAAAGTAAGAGCAAACCTCTGTGTGTCTGTGCTGTTTATAGGCTCAGTGGGAAATCACATACTAGCATCTCATCACTCATTTTTTGCATTTTTTGAAACAGATAGAATGAGAATGCCATTCTGAACTCAGCCTTTGTTTTGTGTGCGCTGTAAAGTTGGATTTAATGTGCAAATAAAGCGTAGTTGGAAAATTAACTCATTAAAGCTCATTACAAAATGATTTGTATAGTGTTTAATACAAAAGAAATGCTTCCATCAGCTTTACAGTAATAAACAGGAACAGCAATCAGTTCATTCACATCTTCAATTTCAACTATTAACCAGCTCTAAAGTAGATTATATAGTGTCATAAAGTTAAATTATATAAAACATTATAAAATTATATAATATAAAACTATAATACTATATCAGTGATACAAAAATAATAATATAAATGAACAGATTTTATGGGTGTTGGATTTAATATCTCGGAGTCTGTGAGTCATTCTTACTAATATAAACTAATTTAATAATTCTAATAAGTCTTAAACTTTTTCAGTAATACTGTATGTTTTTGTAACTTTTTGTAACTGGATAAGCTATTCTGAAAGTTGGCAGTCTATTTTCTAAATCCATGTTATTAATCATATTGTTATCAATCTATGCATGCATGTTTCTCACCTTATTTATCTATACATACATAAATGCAAGCGTACATGTATAATATGTTTGTGTAGTTGGCGTCTCAGTGTGAGCAGCTGCAGCTGCGTCTCAGGACTCTGCAGCTGGACTGGGACACGGAGCAGAGCAGGAGTGTGTCCTACTTCAACCAGATCATGGAGCTGGAGAGAGAGAGAGACCAGGTACCAAACACACACTCTCTCTCACACACACACACACACACAAACATGTGCTTAAACACTTGTGTGTGTGTGTGTGTGTGTGTGTGTGTGTTTAAGGCGCTGCGCAGTCGTGACAGTCTCCAGCTGGAGTTCACAGACTGCCTCCTGGACAAGAACCGTCTGCGCAAACGTATCGCGGAGCTGCAGACCAGCCTGGAGCAGCTGCAGAGAGAGACCGAGAGAAGCAGAGAGCTGAGAGAGCAGAGCAACACCTGCATGCACTGCGTACGTCTGCATCACTACACGCTACATACCACAGACTACACATGGCATGCTTCTGTTTCTCAATTATCTGAAAAACCTCTTCTAAACTCCCAGCATATACTATACTAAAGCATATTATATGCTATATTGAAGTATAGACTATAATTCATAGTGCATTGCACTGCAACAAACTATCTTTGTACCTTTCTATACTGAATAGAACTATACTGTAAATTATAATTTACTGTACTGTACTATACTGCACTATTTACTACACTACATTGTACCATAATGTACTATTCAATACTGAACTGTACTACACTTCACTCTACTATGCAATACTACACTGTACTACTTCGTACAATACTACACTATACTGTATTGTACTACACTGTACTGCATTGTATTGTACTAAAATGTACTATAGTAAGCTACACTGCTCTATACTATACTACACTACACTATACTGGACTGTATTATACTGTACTGTTCTACAACAATACTATACTATTTTATACTTTACTATACGTTCACGAACATGTGTGTATGTGTGTGTTTCTGTAGTCTCACCTGTCGTTGTTCAGTGAGGATCAGTGTTTCGGCCCGTGTTGTTCAGTTGATTTGAGTCCCAGTCCACTCACACTCAGAGCTCATCTGAAGGTCAGAGTTCACACACACATAAACACACAGTTGTGTTCTGAGTGCACATGTGTGTGTTGTTCTCTCATGCTGTTCCTGTGTTTTTACAGTCAACCTCTCGAGCTCAGATCTGTGAGCAGTCTGAAGGTGAGTGTTACTGTGTGAATAGTAATAGTATGTATTTAACTGACACGAATGAGAACAGAATTTGATCTGAATTGAACTGGAAAACAACATTGCTTTCTTCTGTAGAGCTGCTGTACTGCTGAGATTGATTCATAATTGAAGAATTGTACAACATTAACACTGTTATTGTGTTATTTTGGTACTGTGAAGTGGCTTTGAAACAGTCTGTATTGTGTAAAGCTTGTTAATGTTAATTTTTTGACGCTGTTATGTGTTTGTGTCACAGACTCCTGCTGCTCTAATTCAGAGGAGAATCTGTTCACGCCGGTAAAAACATATATTATTTTACCGGATGATGCAGTGATGATCACGTCCTGTGTTTGAATCTCACTGTGTGTTTTTGTGATTGTGCAGGAGTGTAACACTGAGAAGGACATCAACAGACTCTCCACATTTCCCTTTCCTCCCTGTATGAACTCCATCAACCGCAGAGCAAACGTAGAGTAAGACAAAGCAAACACTGCACACTGAGTTAAATACATGAATCTACAGCTGAAGCTTTAGTTTACAGACATCACTAAACTAGTGAAGGACGACGCCTGACTCATGATTCACTGGCGTCTCACTGTCTGTGTGTTTGCAGGTTTGATCTGAAATCCTGGGGGAGCGACGAGAACGAGCCACATACAGGTGTGTCAAACAGCTCTCTGTCTGTCTGTGCATCTCAGTCCAAACCTGTCTAACTGTTAGAGGTGTTAGAAAATCAACAGCATGATTCTCTGATGTGTCACCATTCTTTGTTCAATGATTCTGAATTGATTCTAAAGAACTGCAGAACTGATTCATTTTTGACCACATTTTATAATTGCAACTTTTTATTCTTGCTTTCGTATCTCACAATTCTAAACGTTTTTTTCTCAAGATTTAAGCTCAGAGTTATGCAAACAATGTCAAAATTGTGAGATCTAAACTGAAAAGTCAGAATTCAGATTTTCTCACAGATTTTCTCAGAGTTTATATATCGCAATTCAGTCAAAATAAGTATGAATTCTTGATTTAGCAGGTAAGCCAATGAATAGTGCATTACAGTATTCAATCCTGGAAGTGACAAATGCATGAATAAGCCTTTCAGCATCAGGTGGAGTGAGGAAAGGTCTAATTCTTGCAATGTTTATGAGGTGATGGAAAGGAGATTTGGTAATACACTTAATGTGAGAGTCTAGTGTCAGATGAGTGTCAAAAATAACTCCAAGGTTACAAGCCTGAGCAGATGGAAGTACTACAGTCATCCATAATCAAATTCAGACTGCTACCCTTGAGAATAGCCACTGGTGTGCCAATGAGTAGAACCTCTGTTTTAGAACAATTCAGTTTTAAAAAGTTATGGTGAATCCACGTTTTTATTTCCAGCACACACTCTGAAAGAACTGTTGAGGTGAAAATAGGATGAGACTTGGAGCTGATGTAATTTTGGGTGTCATCAGCATAAAAGAGATACCCCGAACCATATTTCCTAATAATTTTTCCCAAAGGAAGCATATACACACTAAACAATATAGGACCCATTACAGAACCCTGAGGAACACCATGACAGACCTGTCCAAAGTGCTATACAATAGATACATGATAAAAAAACATCACAAGATCAATAGATATTACAATACTAAATCCGCAAAAAAACAACAGACACAAAAAAGCATACACATATAAACATAAAAATTAAGAGTTTTATGTAAATGTGCTTTAGAAATAAAATTATTAATTTCATTATTATTAAAAAAGATAATAAAGTTACAAATAAGTGTTCAATAGTAGTTTTTGTGTTATCTTTGATATTAAATTGGTTTTGAGAATCATTGCAGCTGAAATGTTGTTGTCTTGTCAAAACTGACCCCTGTTTTGTATTGTAATGTAAAAATGTCAGATCTTCACCTTTAGAAGTAAATTGAATCATGGGACTGGTGAAGATTAACATCTCCACTGTTTTTCTGTCGGTGTTCAGTTTGTATTTAGATTGTTAGCAATGGTGTCTGTGTGTGTGTGTGTGTGTGTGTTGTAGAGGACTCAGACTCGTGTCTGTTGAGTTCGTGGAGCTCTCTGCCATCTCAGCTCTTTCCTCCTGACTTGATCAACATGACTCCAACTCTCCCGATCAAACCTTCATCATCCTCCCCACGGTACAAACCCTTCATCAGCATTAACATGACCTTCATCATGTTTGTTTTGTCTCATGTTCCTCTCATTTGTTTCTCAGCTTGTCTCTGGCGTTCTCCTTGCCCAAAAGCGTCAGTCTGGCCAATGACATCACTATCATTGGAGGAAACCGGACAGGTGTGTTTGTGCAGACAGTCAGGGAGGGTTCACCTGCGCAGATCTGCGGCCTGAGGGAAGGCAGTGAACTCCTGGAGGTGAGAGAGACAGAAAACTGTTTCCTGTCAGAAAGGAAGTTCCTCCTTCTCTGAAACATATTCAGATCATGTGCTCTGTTGTCAGATGAATCAGGGGTTGTTCGGCGAGGGTCATGTTCGTCTCAGTCAGTGTACGGCTGAAGTGGCTCATTTCTCACTGCAGTGGTGGACAGAACCAAACGCGCTAAAACACACACACAATCCCGACGGTGAGACGCAAACATTTGCTCCATCAGAGTTTCTAAGAACCTTCTCAAATCAAGTGTGTGTGCATAAATTGATCATTTGAAATTGTATCATGCTCAGATGAAAATCCTGAGACTGTGAATGTTTCATTGTATTTTCTATAATGATTCAGTCTTTTCCTCTCTCGTCTCAGGTTATTCTCGTTTACTCGCTGAGCTCTCTTCTCCGTCTTTCACCGGCGCCGACTCCTTCTACGTGCGCGTGAACCTTGACCTCTCTCACCATGGCGACCCACCATGTCTCCAGGTTTGCTGTGACGACGTGCTGCACGTCACTGACACGCGTTACAATGGTAAATACCAGTGGCGCTGCATCCGCGTGGACAAACACACGGGGGCGCCGCTGCAGGCCGGAGCCGTGCCCAACTACAACAGGTACATGATGCACGCAATACATGAGAAATACATGAACACTGAAATATCACCAAGTATTTAAATAGCATCCCTTTAACTCTAGTGACTAAAAATCTATGAAAATGCACATAATTGGTGCTTTTTTGTCATGCTATTCTATATCCTATCCTATATTTTGTCATATATATATATATAGATTTTAATTCTATAATTAAATGTTTGTTGTCATCATCTCTAGTCACATAGTTTGCTCTAATAAGACAACAACTGCTGACAATATTGAATGAATATTAATTATTAAATAACCACATCACAATTCAGCATACAAAAACATTGGGATGAAGAGCAATCACAAATTCATATTCAGAAGATGTGGATATTTGATGTTAACCATCTGTCTGGTGTCATATCAACACGTCAATGTTTTCTCTTCAGGGCTCAGCAGCTGCTGTTGGTGAGGCTTCGAACGATGGCGCTGGAACAGAATCACTCCAGGAGGAAGGTGTCGGTCTCTCTGTCTTTCTGTCTGTTTGTCTGTCTCTGTCTCTCTCATAGACACTAAGCTGTTTGTTTCGTGTCTGTTTGTAGTTCTTTAAGAAAACCTCTGAGCGCCTTCGGCTCATTAAAGCGGTCGCAGCGAACTATCGCAAGAGTGGCTCATCCAGTCCGCTGCTCTACACACTCAGTAACCGTAAGCCCCGCCCACTCTAACCTTCAACCAATCAGAGTGAATATTGTGAGTTCTGAGTGTGTGTGTGTGTGTAGGTCATGAGGAGCAGCTGATCCCGTTCAGTCTGGTTCAGATGGTTGGGGTCTTCAGCAAACGTCCGGTGGTTTTCTCCCCATCTATTCTGTCCCGCGGGATCATCGAGCGTCTGCTGCAGCCGGCAGAATCCGGTCTGGACTTCAACACCTGCCATCCAGGTACAGCAGCAGACTTTCACTGATGATACAAAAAATAACAGCCAGGAGTTACTTTGTCTATTTCAAAATAGTTTGTTTTTAACATGTCATTCAATTTATTTGTTAAAAATCCTGATACCTTTCAGTTCACAATTTCAGTAATTTATTATACATTTCATGGATTATTTTCCCCATTGTTATCATCGTGTACAGAGCCAGTTGAAAGTTGTGTGGATAAGAGTGTGTTCCTCATAGACTCCACAGATCAACCACTGGGAATCAAACTACAGAGTATTCAAGAGGTCATTAACCAGGTAAACATTAACAAACGCACACACACACACTCAGATTCACAGCTGTGTTAAAACTGTGTGTGTGTGTGTTCAGGACAAACACTGTCTGCTTCAGCTGGGCTTGAATCATGTGGAGAATCTCCTGAAGCACAGCATCTATCCCATCATCATCTACATCAAACCCAAAGACAAGAAGGGACGCAAGTTCAGGTTTGGATCCATATCAGTCACAAAATCAGCCCAACATTTAGCTCTTGATGTCACACAAACCTTAAACCCCGGTGAAACCTGTGTGTGTTTCAGGAAGCTGTTATCGGGCCAGCGAGAGGAGGACCTGATGGAGGCCTGTCAGATGGAGGAGCTACAGCTGGAGACTCTCCCTGTGATGTTCAGCACGGTGGAGCCGAACGCATGGAGCAGCACGGATGAGCTTCTGGCTGTCATACGCAGCAGCATCCTGAGCCAGCAGAGCGCCATGGTGTGGCTGGAGCAGGAGCGACTCCAGTAGAGACACATCCTGACATATTACACACTGTTACGGGACAGATGGTTAATGACCATACCTCTCATATAGTGGTTATATCTCATTATACTCCATAATGTGAATCAACTAACTTGAATACATTTTTTTTAATAAAATAAAAAATAATGATATATACATATAGCCTATTAGTGGTTTCAAAATTTAAATGAGTTAAATGTAGGCAATTATTTTTTTCAGTTTAATGCGTTAAAAATATTGTAGCTTGTATCCTTTCATATCAAAGCACAAAATAAACTATGTGCATGCAATGTCTTGGTCAGGTAAGTCATGAAGTTACCAAAAAGCAGATTAAAGCTGCCTTAAAACTGTGCATGCATGTCATTTATTTTATATGAGTCACATTTAAGAACATGTCTCTGAAATGTTTTTTAAAACTGTCCTGGAGCAGCCCAGCACTCTCCCTCATCTAACACACCCGATTTAACTCGTCAGCTCATTAATACAGACTTTAAGACCCGAAGTGGTCAGAAGAGGTAAAAAGAGTTGAGTGGAAATATCATTCGTCTGATCCACGTCACGTTCAGCAGCAGCAGCTCTTAAAGAAACAGCAGCCAAAACAACCTAATAACCAGCTGCTGTGATGTCTATTAATCAAAGGAAAAGGAAAAAACTTTTATAACTTTAAGCATTCATCTTTATTTAATTTAGAACTTAGTGTTTGATCATTTCAATTTCTTTATATTTCTGCTGTTTATTATAATGGGTTTACGTGAAGATTGTTTAAGGTTAACTTAAATGTTCAAATTGATAGTTCTCAATGATACTGTAATGTTGAATAGCTATAGTCAGTGGTTAAATATTGGGGGGGGGGGGGGGTACAGAAAAGTCAGTATCAGTATCATTGATACTGGCCATCAATCATTAAAGAAGTACTATTAAACAAATATATATACTGTCTTTGTTGATTGTACATTAATGTGAAATGTGAAATTATTTCAATATGAAATCATGAAAAAGCGTGTGAGATGAATACATTTTTATTGACTGCAGTAATTATATATATTTATATATATATATAAAACAACAAACAATATACAACAAACTGATGCTGGAGACTGTGTTTTCTAATGTTTTATGTACATGTTATATATTATCTTTTTACTACGCACTTTGTTAAAGTAGTTTTTCTTTTTTTTTTTTATCTGTATCTGTATTTATTATGATCTCCAACCAGGAGAACAGCATGACTACATTCATACAGTGTTTAGGATCGACTACCATCAGGTGTTGTTACCATAGAAAACATTTCTGATATTGATCAAATCTGTGAACCATCTGTTAAGTGTATATCTATCTATCTATCTGCTTGTGTTACTCTTATTCAATTCAATAATTTCCGGGGCCTATAAAATAGTTTGTGATGACTGTAAAGCAGCTCATGTTCAGATCTTCTCGCAGATATCACAGTCATTTCCAGCATCAACCAGCTCCATTCGTGGGACCTTTGCATTGGCTGAGAGGAAAAGACCATCTTTTAGATGAACACTTACATCTGAAGGAGCTTCCAGCACCTTGGGATTTTACGTCATCTTAAAACACATTCAAACTAGGGACATATCTGCTGTGAAGCCTGACCCATGAGAGGCTCCTTTGCATCTCTTGTTTTAAACAAGTCCTCTATAAAACAACCAAATAACACTTTTTACAGACTCATTCATATTTAATATTGGTATTTGATGATGTGTAAATTGTATTTTAACAATATACTTTTAATAAAACATTTGCAATTCGTTGTAAAAGCATTTTCATGTGTGTTTGGGCTGAGTTTTGTTGTACATTTAAAGTACTGTAAAATTTTGACCAGCAGTTGTCAGCGGCGCATCAATGAGTCGTTTTGCCAAGCAAAGGTTCTTATTCTCTTACACTCTTAAAAAAAATGAAGCGCAAAGCTGCTTTTCAATTTAGTTTGCAATTCCATTAACATTAAACAAACACTCACTTCAAAACCTTGCTGCCCTGATCTCTGTAGAGCAAAAATGAATAAGCTAAAAGAACCCAACCAAACACAAGTCTCCCTCAAGCGTGAAACTAAACACGAATCAGCTTCTCTCTCAGAAACCCCACACAAGATTTTTCTGATCCATCATCCAGTGCTTTATGTAAGCTTCTAGCAATCGTTATCAGAAACATTCATTTTCATGCAATGGAAACGTCTTGCGGAGGGATAGGATAAAAGATTTAAAATCATTGTTTGAAAATGTATTATTTAACAGTAGCAGTATTTAAATCCCATTAAGTGATTTTGTGCCTCTTTGCAGGGATGGACTAGGACCAAAAATTGGCCCTGGCATGTTGGCCCAGACTGGCCCACCAGCAAATCAGATCACAAAAACCACCCTTCCTTGCGCTCTCCTGCCCTGAATGTATACCAACTCCTACTCTTTAAAACTACTAATGCCATGTAATGTGTAAGCTAGAATCAGTGACAGTTGACATTAAATACTCTATTTAAAAAAAGTGACACATTTTGACACATTTGGTAGCGCCTGACTGAAGAGCTGTTTTTTTTCTCTCACGCAGCTTCTCTGCACCTCCTTTGCATTTCTTCACCATGATTACAGCAGCCACTTTACCACTGTCGGGGCCAGTGCTTTAAAAAGGTCAGGCAGGGCTAATAGCGGAGGCCAAAATAGCACTGTGTTTCCACCGTCAAACCAGAAGCTCTGCTGCTCTTCTTTTATCCTGCAAACTTGTCAATTGACTGTTAAGCTTTGAAATCTTTTCTTGGAGCTAATAGAGAGAAGGTTTGATTACTAGATCTTGACACTGAGAGCTTTTTGGGGACATGTTTTGCGTTGGAGTGGATCACGTATCCAAACAAATAGTTATTTTTTTTATTTTTTTTTTAAACAGACCTAAATTCTCTGTAATGTGTGGTCTTTTTGGTTCTTGTTCAAAGTGGTTTGTTGCTCCTTTTCCTGCTACTTTTATTTTATGAAACATTAATCTCTTTATTCATTTCATTGGATTTTTAAAAGGATTGCACACTCTGGTGGTTTGGCATACAGGGTTACTTTAAGGAAATCTCATCCTGTGCAGAATTAATTGGGCCATCTCCTGGTCGACCATCTGTTTCCTTGTGTGGTGGAATTCTCAAATCGGTTTGGAACCGGGAATTATCTGGCCTCAATTTATCCGTTGACTTGGGAGAAAGTGTGGTCTAACCACAGTTTAATGTCTAAAAACTTGGCTCGTCATCTTATATATCCTCCTAGATATCAAAAGTTATTCATAGAGCATGTATAATAACTCCTTGCAAAATATAAAAAACAAAACAAATGTAGCTACAACCATATTACAACGGCCATTTCTGTAAAACTGTGCAAGGTATTTTTCTTCATATGTTTGGGAGTGTCCCATTCTGTTAATCTATGGACATGTAAAATTTATCCTCGTTATTACACATGGATTATAAGGTTAAGCCAAGTTTGTCTCAAATGTACAGTGGCACAGATTAATGGGGCCGAGCTGGTGCTGTTGATGGTTGGTACTGTTCTTTTTCTAAAGCACTGGATTTTATAGAGGATGTCTGTTTTTGTGTTTTTAAATGAATGGAACATTGTTGCATGTATTAAAAAAAAAAAAAAAAAAAAAAAAAGCCACATACAAGCAAAGTGCATCTCAGTTTAAAAAAAACGTTAAGTAAGTAAGCCTTTAGGAAGAAATGTATAGTTACTGGTCCAAAACAAAACTGTAGTGGATACATCAAAAGAAAAAAAAAAAAAAAAAAAAAAAAAAGAAAAGTCACCAAAAAAAAAATTACATTGTACAAAAGCAGCTTTATTGGAGTCATTTTATAACTGGTACCAAGTCAAATCATGGACAGGGACTTCTGTAGGTGGTCTCAAATGAATCACCTAAAAGATGAACATAATGAGTTGGATCAGGTTCAAGAAATTCAGCCGAAGCAAGGCATGACCAGTGGCGTGTTTCCCAAAAGCATCATTAGCCAACTATGGTCCTAAGCTCAACTGCACTATTGCTAACGAATAATTATGACCATATTTGCTTTCTGGAAACACCCCAGGATGATGAATACATACTTGGCTGATAGTAGTCATAAACACTGATAACCCCTGGCTTGAGATTTTTCACTGCAAGAACCTGTTTCAGCTGCAGATTGTAACTCATGGGGAAGCATTTGGAAACCTGCAAAACAGAGGATGAACAGCAATACACACCGCACATGAGGAGATGTCAGTTTGTGAATATGTCCAGTGTACACAGTCTCACCTCTTTCAGATACACCAGGACATGATCATCTCTGGCATCAACCCGCTCCACAAGTGGGGCAAATGAATTAGGTGGAGATCCAAGCTGAGAAGAAGATAATAGTTACCTACAATATTACATAAAGCCTCAAACATCTCATGACTTTGGGAATCTTAACACATACGAACCGGCGATGTATCTGCCGTGAAACCCGACAGGAGCTTAACGTCCACTATAACCATGTTAGTGCTTGACTTTGGGCCATTGTATCTGTAGGGTGTGGAGATAAAGAGGTTTAGTCATCAAGAAAGCAGCTTCCCTTTGTAGGAGTCAAACAAGGTTTCAAGACAAAGTCAAAGCTATTCTTACTTCACCATGAAGTTCAACATAAGATTGGCTCCAATTGGTTGGCAGTCTCCAGTCATCTTTGCTTCGACACTCAATGTCCTGGCTACTTTCATGGGTGTTGGGATGTTGTAGAAACATGCAACCTATAGTATGCAGAAGGCAGAGCAAAGAGAACACAGAATTAGGCCATGCACCACAGAAGCAGAGAGGGTAAAGATACAGACCTGCACAGACACACAAGTGGATCCCGTTGCTTCAATCCTATATATGCCTGGAATGGTCTTCAGTTGTTTTTCCTGATACAGCAGCCTGTTGTCCAGAGTCACGTCAAAGTTATGAACATCTCCTCCTACCACGGAGGACTGTACAGTAACGGTGCTGGAACCATCCAAGCTGAATACTTGAGTGGCATACATCGACAGAGCCTGAAGAGCCACCACTGTGTCCTATATACAATAACGAGCACCAGAATAAAACCTCCACTCAGACATAAATGATTGTAGTCATGTTAGCTGGTCAGTCACCTGGGTGGAAGTAAAGCCTCCATAGGGATTCTGCTGGGCCACAAGCCAGTTGACAATGCGGTTAGCATATCCCAGATTAGCCGTCGTGAGAGGCTGTACAGCAAGAACCGCTAGCAGCACATATGAGCTGATCTCCACGGCCAGAGTATCACCAGATGAAGTCTGAGACCAATGGAGCTTAGGGCCTTAGTAAAAGACAAAGGAGAGAAAGTTGATGCCAAAGAGCCTCAAACAACAACAACAACAGGCTGGTGAATATTACCTTCAGAAATGGCAAGGTTGTTCAGGATGTTTAAAAGCTGTGCTCGAGTGCTGGTCTCTCCTGCCAAACTGAAGGTGTAAGTGAGGAGTGCGGTGGCATAAGTGTTTGCCAGGTCGCCAACAACAGGCCTCAAGCATGACAGAGCATTGGTAATGACAAGATCCTGGAGAGAAAAATAAATAAACACCTGTCAGACCAGGAGGATCATTTACAAGGAGCTCATACAACTACTGAAGATGTTTTTACCGTGACAGGGACACCGAGTTCAAGCAGTGATGCAGTGATGTAGGCGGTCATGGTCACATTATCATCAACTCCACCCTAAAGCACAACAGCACATGGATTAAAACCACTCTGACAGACTCTGGCAGTGAACCTCAAATCGGTCTCACGAGATCCACTCTCATGCAGAGTTAAGCTCTAACCCTAATCACACTCTGGAGTTTGCTAGTCAGTGTCTTCAGGATCAGAGAAAGGAAAAAAAAAAAAAAAAACTTCACAGGGAAGTTTGTTTGATTAAGGTTGGAGCTAAACTCCTCTGGAAAGTGGATCACAAGACAGAGTTGAAGATCACTGCTCTATGGGGTACATGCCAACATGCATACCTTCATGTCATTGTGGTACAAAGTCCCCCGTTGCATGAAACAGCCATTTGAACCTTGCTGGCTTATCAGCCAGTCCTTTGCACTCTGAAGGACATTTGGATCGATGAATACAAAGCGTTTTGCTAGACCAAAAGACCTCAGGACAAAGGCAGTCAACCTGGCCATGAAAGTTTCATGACAAACTGAATTTCGAAACAAAAGGTGACAGAGGATACTCAAAGAACAGTGTGATATTCACCATGTGTTTGATTCATCATAACCAAATGTGCTGTATGAACCATCAGGGTGCCTGTAGTTCAGTTGTCCTTGGTATCCTGTTCAGGTCAAATGTTGCATGCATGGTAGCTTATCAGAGTCTGATAGATTCAATAGTAAGTGCAGGACAGAACGTCCTTAGGATTTGGTCTCCCTAATACACAAAATGCATCTCATCCATACCGCTTTGAAGGTAACCTGTGGCAGTCTGTCGGATGGCTGCAGTGAGTTGACCTGTGACTTCCAGATACTGCAGGATGTAAATATTGGGAGCAAGAACAATCATATTTTGTTCTCCACAGCCATATGGCATCTGTAATAACCTATCCAGATTCTTCAGTGCACGGCCCATTATGTCCCCTATGAGAAGTAAAGTAAAACGGACATCAGAAATAGTTGTCCTACAAAAAAAAAAAAAAAAAAAAAAGTCAGATTCTACTGCGTGAAATTCTTTACCAAGGACTGAAACGGAGCATCTGGCTGATCCCAGGATCACATTTGTTGGAAATGTCAGAATCACATCTTCAGAAAGAACACTTTCTGTGGTCCAAACAGAATAGATTAGCTTTGAGCGCTAGGCTAGTGTTTGGGAGAAAATGTTTGGGAATCATTGAGTGCAAACAAACCCTTTGGACACAGTAACCAGCTCTGGGCATTTGTCCTCTCAACTCCTTCAGGCTAAAAAAAAATAAGCACCACATCAGAAAAGAGGCATGGGCTCAAGGATCAAACTGGTTAACACTTACTAGAACAAGTAGACTTCGAGTGACTACATCAATGCGTCCTCTCTCTGGCACAGACACAATCTCAGTGCCACATCGAGTCTGGGATTCTTCAGCCAAAGCACTGACCGTCACATTGACAGGTCCTGCAGTGACAGATAGGTAGTGAGCAACACCTCACATATTTTTATATGCTTCAAATTTTAGAAACAAATGGACCAAAACTGACCAAGAACAGAGGCTAAGAGAACCCACTTAAAGGTCTTTCTCCCATTGGCACAGAGACAGGATGAATACGGCTCTTTAAATGGTCTAAGTGTGAAGGCTGAGCATGTAGCTGGAGTTACTTTAACCTGCCAATGAAAACCAGTAACTTGGAGCAAAGACACAGGACCAACATGGACCGATCTATATCCATCTATGAAAAACATGACAGACCATGATGCAATTGGACAGATAGTTGAAGACAGTGGCCTTCAGCTCAAAATACTCTCCACGTATGATGGAATAAGGCAGGGAGAGCTCCAGGAAGAAGGGCTGGAAGACCGTCAGCTGAACAGGAGGCGCCAAACCGAAACCTTTGGAGGACAAGCAAAATGCTTCGGTCTCCCATGTCGTGATAGTGTCAGGAACCGTGAGAGGAACTTGTGTGGATCCAGTGTCTCTGAAGGTTAGCCGAAGACCGAAATAAGAGGGGACAGGAGAGAGTTAAATTATTTGGTAAATGGCATCAAGTGTCAACTACTGATTTAACGCAAGTTGTTTCACCAACCCCACTTGAGCAAGTTGCCAGATCCAAGTTTCTGGAAAGTAAGTCCTGATGGTCATGATAAAAGAGGAACCGCTCTGGTCTCCACTAACTGCTACTGCAGCAAAAGCCACTTCAGGTTTTAGAAAGGCAACAGGACGACCACCTTGTATAAAATGGAGAGATAAGCTATTAATACGAATACTGACAACCAATTGAGGTTTATCCATTTTCTATGTTGAAGAATGCCCAAAATTAGGAGGCGAATCAGTGTGCGTTCATGCAGGTGACAGTAGCGCAAACAATGGCGACTTTGAAAATTGTGCAGTGTGAAATCGACATAAGTAAATTTAGTGGTTCATGAATTGGATTCACAAATCTTGGATTATAAAAGTCCATTTAGGCATTAGTCGTGTATGCGCATACACAAATATGTATATATTAAAGGGTCACATTAAACTTCATTTTCAGTAAAGAAAAAAAAGCCTTAGATAGAAACTTACAGTACAATAAATGTATATCTCAAACCCTTGCCTTGTATAATCATGGGGATTGCTTCCTTATCTTGTAGGATTACTAAATCATATGGCTAATTTTAGCTAGCTGAAGAACCTAATGGGCATACCATAGAAGAAGTTGCGATAGTAATTCATGTCTCTGTACGTGAGGCACTGAGGGTCTCGGACGGGCAGATTTGTTGCAATCTTCAGTCCCACACTCTGTCAAAGCAACAGTTGAAACTACAAGTCACATTCAAAATAGAGTACTGACTGATATGTGCAGAACATTTTCTACCTTGAAAGCGTCGTAAGCTTGGTCTGTGGGAACAGCTCGACGGGGTCGAACATTCAGGCATTCCTGTTCATCCTCGACACCAAATGGATAATCTGATACCCCTTGCACTGGAAGTAAGCTGAACACCTGAGAACATTTTGGGGGGTGGACACGTCAACAAATCAAGTAGTTTTAAGTCATCCATCTGCAGAATTCTACCCTTTTTTCTTTAAGTTATGCATGTTAATCAAAATAACTGAATCATGGACAAATGGGCACAGGATAAGAGGAATAAAACTTAAAAACCCCACACAAACAAGACCAACTGGTACCATGTGTCGGCAATTGATTCAAATCTTCATTGTTTAGTAGGAAATCTGATCAATGGAACATGGATACCGCTTCAGCACTCAGACGTCTTCCTGGCTCCATGATCAAGACACTCCGATCAACAGCACTGAGGCCACACAGGGATCCTGGTTGAGCAGAGACCGTCATAACATTTTCCTCACCAGGAACAGCTGTAGCTGGAGAAAACTGCAGAGAAACCTGGAACAAGAACCAACACAAGCTGAAGGACAAGTCAAGGCATGCAAGGTGGGTGGGGGGGGGCTACATCATACCTGGTTTTGGAAACACTTTTCTGTGTCAAAGGATCCACTAGTAGCAACTACGTTTTCACTGGGTAGAATGCAGAAGGCCAGAATCTGCACTGCTGGAGGCATATCTACACTGACAGACAGCTGGAATGACACCGTACCACTCATGATGCCATTAGAAGCCCAGGCTTGAACCCTGTGAAATCCATGAAGGATAATAACTCCTTTGGACAAGACCTGACAAGATATGCAGAGACATGAAGTGTCAGACAAATATACTAGCATAGCAATCAAAAGGCAAGGAACACTACAAAACCAGTGTCTACTCACCATATAAATGATATCAGTGTTGAAGTCACCAGTCTCACCAACAAATGAATATTTGATGGTTACTGGATAGTTGGTGCCGCATTTCAGCGGCTGCTCAAGCTTCACTATTGTCAGTTCACTAAACGTTGGGCTGTAGGGGCTGGCAGGTTGAAAAAGCTTTACTATTCTTCTATCTGAAGAGAAGTATGGCGATCTGTAGCCATTAACAGCCTCTGTAGTCGCACTGGCCTGAGGAACAATGAATGGAATTGGTTCCTGTGACAGGTCTTCATTTAAAATAAATGAATACATAAAACTTACCAACAGACTAAGATCAGCTTTAGGGACATCAGCTGTGTTGAGGGAAAAATCGGCAAGTCCATTCTGGTTTGTCGTCAAATTCAAAAGCAGTTTGTTGGGCCATTGGCCATAATCCAGGAGATAGACTGCCTTGCTTGCAATTGGTTCCCCACTAAAATAAGATGCGGAGACCTTTTGGGGGAAAAATAAAATGTTGGGAAAAATAAAATGTTGGGAAAAAGAACCAATATGAAGGCTTCTGTAACAAGTGATGAACTTTTACTTGCCTTTCCGTTAATCAGTGATCCATGGTCAAAGAACTCTGGGAGCTCCAAAAATGTGACCTTACCAACTTCAAACGTAATGGACACGGTTGCAGATTTTGACATCAGTATATCTGGAAAAATGAAACCACAAACATGAGCACACCAAATAAACACCAACATCTTCCAAACACATGCAACTGGTTCAGATCAGCCAATAGCTCACCTGTTCCCTCCTCAGTGACGTTGGCAGTAATAAGAAACACATCTTGCAGATTATTTTCAAATCTAGTGGTGAAAAACACTGACATACTGAAGGACAGGGAGGCACAGCCAGTGTCCTTCATCTGGCAGCAGAACATATATAGTCATTCAAGTCAGCCGCATGCAGAGGGAGAGAAAAAAACCTGTATGGCATAAGTTATACCTCAGCAGTTTTATTGATGCACAGGCGAGTCACCCCAGGAACCTCAACGTATGGATATGGCTCACGGCACACTTCCACCAATGCTTGACCAGGAACAGGCTGCCCATACGTGTATCTGAGAAGTATTTTAAAGGGGGTTACAGAGACTATTTTAAAAAATTATTTGGATGTAGAACAGATTATTTCTATGTCAAATAAATTTTCCAGATTTGCATGCATTTCAGAAAGTTTTTTTTTCCTAGCATGGTTCTTCATGACAGAAGGGTGGACTCCTTATACAAGCACTTCTCCCGGAAGAGAGCGTGAGCATGGTTTTATTCAGCATCGCTGCACTGGACAAGAGCTTGTCACTCTTTAGCTTCCCCCACAGCACCCCTTCAGGAGCAAAGCGGTTTTCGGAGGGAATTGTAAAGTTGCACCTTTCTTTGAAAAATATGATATAACTAAAGACTCTTTGGAGATATGAAGGATGCAATACTACTCAATAGGTACTCAAGATTAACATAAAGGGGATATAATGCAGAGTTTCACCAAATATTAAGTAAATACATCAAGAACAGACCAACAACAAGAGTAGAAATCTGGGATCAAGTAAATAGAAGAGTTACTCACTTGCTGCAAACCTCAATTTTCAGCCACAGATCTCCAACGCTGTATATCTGTGGTGTGTTTACGGTGACATCAAACTTGGGTAAAACTAAATCAGAAACAAAAGCACTTTAAATTAAGACCTCACAACTGCTGGTGTACCGCTGCAGAATGCACATTAAAAACTTACCATATTTTTTCACCTCGAAAACCTGGGAGGTCATCCGGTCACCAATAAAAGCCCTCAGTGTGTATATCCCGACCTGAGCCTCAGGGTTTAAACTGTGAGAAAGTTGCAATATCCACTGCGTTGAGGAAACATTTGTCCACTGACCGATTCGGTTCTTCTGATTGTCCTAGTAAAACAATTAACAGGTCAGAAGAGAAAATTGCAATCCTAATGGGAAAAAGTACTAAGAGAACATCCAGAAATAAAGCAGACCCATCTAATCAAATACTTGCACTGGAGCAATTTCTCACCTCCACAACTACCAGACTGTACTGTAAGAGACAATATTATTAGACATTAACATACAATTATGACAGACTAATGTTGGGCATCTAAAAATGACATGCATTATTTTGCAATTTGTCTGCAGCAAAGAGGTTAGGCCTCACCATTTGATCAAGAGGCACAAACTTGGCATCCAGGGTTACAACTCGGAAATTCACTGCAAAAATAAGACCTCAATCAATGCGCTCGCATTACACCAGGCACTTGAATATGAACTTGCAGCACAACAGAACTTCTAAACTCCTGATATTCATCCAAGGGTCATCTGCAGCTCACCAGATTGTCCAGGATTGTAGATGGGCTTGTCTGTTTGGATGAAGGTCAAAGGCAGGGAAGGTCTGAACATAACTTTCCTCTCTTCGGTCATTTTGAAGCACTTCCCTTTAACTACCACACTCATTTTCCACACGGTCTCCACATCTACACAAGGAGCCTGAGGAGAAACGTTAAATATACATCAAACTGGACAAATGCTTCATGTTTACCATGATAAGGTTCAGACCTGGAAACGAAAGCAGCGGTAAATTGCTGCAGAAGCATATCTCTGCTGCACAAGAGTTGTTGTCCTGTTTTGATCATCAAGCAGAGAAACGGTCATTGTGAGAGACTCATTGGGTTTCAGAAGAATTGCACACAATTTGGCATTAGAGCCAGCCTCAATCACTGCAGGAAAAGTCACCAAGAACCACCTGTGGAAATATACAGAAATAGAAATTCAGAAGGCATAAACAGCCGGGTCAGAGCATTATTTGCCATAGCCAAGACTAAGAGCATAAGACAAATCAATATAATGGTTTACTTTAAAAGCTAATTGTACTTACGGCCCTGATCTCTGTCCATCAACAGCAAACGGCTCCAATCTTGGTCTATCAAAAGCAATCGGTCTTAAGCTGTTTCCATCAACAGCAAAGAAGAAAAGGGCTAAAAGAAGACCTTTCCGAACACAAATCTCCATGATAGCCATGAAAGCAATCAGCCAAGTCCAGGTGTCAAGTGAGTGTCTCTTTCAGAAACCCAGCTGAACTTCTGCCACAGTCTACCGCTGTTCACTGCTCTACAGCTTCTCACAATCCGTCTCAGTTCTAGTTCAAGGTTCTAGTCTGTAGAGCTTGATTAACTGGTTCAGGTGTGCTTAATTAGGGACGAAACTTATAAGCAAGCATGCAACATATTTTACCATGTTTTATTTCCCTTGAGTAGTGTTTAACTCTCTATAACTAGGAAATTTACAATGTTTTATATAATCAACTTTATATTTTAACTATTAAAAATAGTCATTTCTTAATCACTCTTTGATGATTGCATATAAACATGTCAGCTCTGTGCAATCTAAGGGTGTGTTCACAACATCTATTTTAACCCTTTGATGCACAACATGGGTCTAAATTGACCCAGTTAATTTTTTTTCTTTATCTTTGCAAGAAATTAAATCCATCATTCAGAATTCCAGGAATTCCTCAATTAAATTGTTTTTGATCATCATCACAAGTTCTTATTTATATTTATTTTCTTACTTTTTGAATAAAAGTCTTATGCATGGACTTCCGGTGTGACGATGTAGGAGAACGCAGCAAAACGGATGGTCTCCCAATTTTTTTCCTTTTCATACACACCTTTTGCAGTGAATTTCACTTTAAAGGCCGTTTAAAGCCGATTAAACAACTAAGGAAGAGTTTACAAGCTAACCGTTGCACAATGAGTAATAATCCTAAACAGAGAAGTGCAGCGTCGCAGTCGAAAAAGGCTAGCGTAGCTAGCAAACTAGCGAGCATGGTAACTGCGTCATCTCAAGATGAAAACCAAGATTCGGAAGGGAAACATGGACGACTCTCTGTCCATGACACAACTTATTGCCGAACTAGCTAAACAACGGGAAGTTCTCAAAGAAGACATGGCTGCCCTGATACTAAACTCTGTAAAACCACTCCAAACCTCGGTGGATGCGTTACGCGAGACCGTAAACTCCTTTCAAAGTCGATTGACATCAACCGAAACCATCGCAGGAGAAAACTTTGAGCGTCTCGTGGCAGCGGAATCTACAATCAGCTCCCTTAAGGCTCAAAACACTCTGCTACTAGATCGTCTGGACGACCTGGAGAATAGATCGCGCCGATCTATCCTGCGCATCCTTAATGTACCTGAGGGGAGCGAGGATGGCAAAGATCCTACCGTATTCGTTTCAGAACTGCTGGCGGAAGCCATGGCTGAGGTATTCACGAGCCCACCACCGCTGGACAGAGTGCACCGTTCGCTCGGACTCAAGCCTATAGCGGGTAAACCCGCGCGTGCCTTTGTGCTGTGTTTTCACCGCTATAGTGACCGGGAACTTGCCTTCAGATGGGCCAGACAACACGAGGTGAAGTTCAGAGGGAATACGCTGAGGGTCTATCCTGATTTGAGCGCGGCCCTCGCTAAAAAGCGTGCCACGTTTAACCCGGTGAAACGAGATCTGTATCAGCAGGGCATCCGATTTCGGCTGCTATACCCCGCACGCCTCAAAGTCATGTTCAAGGGAGATAACCTCATTTTCGAGTCTCCGGACGAAGCAAATGACTTTTATGAGAAACAGGTGCTTGCTCAGAAAGGAAAGTGAGATTGCATTCGTTTAAAATTAGACTTCTTCATAAAGTAACGTTGGGCACGTAACATTTACCATCACCAGGGGAGTGTTCATGACAAAAACTATTCAGGAGTTTTTGGAGTTCGTTGTTTTCCCCCCCTATTTGCATGGCTTGTTTGCGATGTGCAGATACTTTGGACAGAACTTATCCCAGAGGTACTACTCTATTTATTTTATTTTCATCTCGTATACATTTATCACCAGATTGTTAATGGGTTCTTGTAGTACCAATAGTTCAAATGCTCTGAGATATACCTTTGGAGTTTTTGTTACTTATTTTATATTAGCCTTCTAAGTTCACTGTTATAATTTGATAATCGGGAGACTTCCACAGGAAAATAGTCTATCCTGAGACCAACGTAATGAGGGAGTCAACATATCGGAAGCATAATGGTACAGGGATTCAACCTTCTTGTATAGGGAAGGGTTTGGTTGGGGAAGGGTGGTTTTTTATCTTTTGTTTCTTTTTTTTACTTTTTTGGCTTGATACTTTGTTAGTCCTATCTTGCCTTACTTACTGGGTGCTTATTGCAGATATTGGTTTAGACTTTACAACTGTATACAATATACATAACTATGTTGACGGAGACAACACACTGTTTAAGATTTATATATACTCTTATGTGATTAATAATCTATAAACAAGAGACATATTATGGGATTCACAAAAATTATTTCATGGAACATATCGGGATGTAACCATGTAATAAAGCGTAAGAAAATCCTCACCTATCTCAAGCAAAACAAATCAGACATAGCTATGCTGCAAGAAACTCATCTAAGTGCTGAGGAATCTGAGAAATTTAAAAGGGGGTGGAATGATCAGGTATACTCAAGTACATTCAACACTAGGAGTAGGGGTGTTGCTATTTTGATTAGAAAAGGCTTAGACTTTAAAGTCCATAAAGCATATAATGACCAGGGAGGCAGGTGGATAGCCTTGGATTCTAGCTTAGAAGGACAGAAAGTTACAGTTATGAATATTTATGCCCCCAATGTGTTATCTCCTGATTTCTTTAGCGAAATTTGCAATATTATTAGAAATATTGGTAATCATAATATAATACTTGGTGGTGATTTCAACCAAGTTAGGAATGCGCAGCTAGATAAGTCAAGCCACAAACAGGCCATACCTTTAATGTACACAGCCATTGATACTATGATAGATCAATGTGGCCTAATAGATATATGGCGTACACTTCATCCTCTAGAGAAAGACTTTACATTCTTCTCCCATCCTCATGGGTCATACTCAAGAATTGACTATATTCTAATCTCAAAACAGTTGGTGAGTCAGGTTCAATCTGCTTCAATAGGGAATATTGTTCTCTCTGATCATGCCCCAGTAGATGTGGTCTTTACCACATCGAACTATAAAAAAAACACAAGATGGCGCTTTAACAATTCACTATTGCAAAATGAGACCTCATGTTCCTTTATTCAAGTGGCAATAGACGAATACTGGCTTTTCAATGACGGCTCGGTCCCTGATCCTGGTATAACATGGGATGCTTTTAAGGCTTTCCTGAGGGGATGACTTATTCAACACTGCTCGCTACGTAAACGCCTGGAACGTGAAAAATTAGTTAAATTAGAAGAAAAGATCAGTACCCTGAAAAAACAACATATTAATCATCCAGACCCAGTAACCCTTAATAATTTAAACAGTTTGAAATTGGAACTAAATGACATAATAAAGAAAAAAGCGGAATTTGCTCTATTTTGCACAAAACTAAATTATTATGAAAAAGGTGAGAAAGCAGGTAAATACTTAGCCCATAGAGTGAAACAGCTTAGTACTCAAAACTTAATTCCTTCTATTTTTGATGATAAAAATAAACTGACTACAGAAGCCGGGGAAATTAATAAGGCTTTTAAATCTTTTTACCAAGATTTATATACATCGCAAGGGGAAGTAACTACAGAACAGTATGACCGATTTTTCTCTTCCCTACAGATTCCATGTCTATCCACACAAGATAGCGACTCGTTAGAAAATGACATCACATTAGAAGAGATTAAGGGTGCCATACAGGACCTCAAACCAGGTCGTGCCCCCGGGGAAGATGGCTTTCCCTCTGATTTCTATAAAAAGTTTTCAGAGGTGTTAGCTCCTAAATTGCTTTACGTCTTTCAGAATGCTCTGGTAAAGGGAAAGCTTCCAGAGAGTATGAGAACTAACATAATCACTCTCATTCATAAAAAAGGGAAAGACCCTCAACAATGTGCAAGCTACAGACCCATTTCACTTGGTAATGTTGATGGGAAGATATTAGCCAAAATACTTGCAAAAAGATTAGATCAACGACTACCTACTATTATACATCCTGACCAAGTTGGTTTCATCAGAGCTAGGTGTTCAGCAGACAATATGAGACGATTATTACACCTTATGTGGAGCTCTAGAAATAATACTGACCCAGTCATGGCCTTCTCTCTAGACGCAGAGAAGGCCTTTGACAGAGTTGAATGGGGCTTCTTATTTCAAACACTTAAAAGATTTGGTTTTGGACCTCTATATACTAAATGGGTAAACTTACTGTACCATGAACCAGTGGCATCGGTACTATGCAAGGGTATAATGTCTTTGCGGTTTGAGCTACATAGGGGCACAAAACAAGGGTGTCCCCTTTCCCCTCTTATTTTTGCACTGGTCTTAGAGCCATTAGCTATTGCAATACGCAATAATCCAAATATTAGAGGCATCATAGCGGGCCAGCAGGAACATAAGGTACTTCTATATGCTGATGATATCTTACTTGTTTCCAGCAATCCACAAATGACAGTGCCTACAATGTGTTCTTTAATTGACAATTTTTCCCAGATCTCGGGCTATAAAATCAATTGGACTAAATCAGAAGTCATGCCCTTGTCTAAAAATTGCCATGGGATAACAGGGGACCAGTGGCCATTTAGATGGGTCTCATCAGGCATGGTTTATTTGGGAATTAAACTTATACCAGGATTGGAGAAAATAATGCAGATTAACTTTCAACCGATTATTCAGGATATTCAAAATTTGTTACAGAACTGGAGTAAACTTACAATGTCCACTCTGGGTCGAATTAATTTAGTTAAAATGATAATTGTACCTAAAATTAATTATCTATCATACATGCTTCCCCTTGTGCTACCACCATCCCTTCTGAAAGAATACAACAAATATGTAGAATCCTTCATCTGGCAGGGGAAGAGACCCCTTTTTAATCGTACTAAATTGTATTCTGCTAAAGGTTCAGGTGGGCTCTCTCTTCGCAGAATTGACTGGTATCATTGGTCCTTCTCGCTCTCGCAGCTGGCTAAAAACAATATGGCATCCAATGAAGCCCCTGCATGGGTACATATTGAAAAAGAACTAATTGCCCCCTTTCCAGCAGAGGCCTTTTGACACAGCTTGCCCGATCAATACCAGACCAAAATCCAGTTCTTAAATTTTCTAGGGAAAGCTGGAAATTGTATCACCAACATTCAAAACAAACCCCATGGCTAACAACTAGAGCCTCGGTGTGGCACAACACCAAATTACGAATAGATAAGAGGGCTTTCTGCTGGATACAATGGGCTAATAAGGGAATATGGTATTTAGATCACCTGTATGAGGGTGAACATGTGGTCTCATTTAATCACCTGAAACAAACTTACAAACTATCGAACACTGACTTTTGGAAATACCTCCAAATAAGACATTGTCTCCATGCAACCATAAAAAATGGTCCTGAGCCACCAACGGATGTACAGGTTCTGACTGCTACTAACGGTCACAAAAAGGGGATGGGCTCGGCTTTCTACACCTATATTAGAGATGCTAATGCACCTAACTTAAATGGTCTTAAAGTGCCATGGGAAAGAGATTTAGGGGGGATGATCAAGGAAGAAACGTGGAAACAGGTTGTATCAAAATGGCATACTAATGTCCGTGAAACTTAATCCCAATTGATAAATTATAAAATTCTTAATAGATGTTACTGGACTCCAAGCAGATTGGCCAGAATTAAATACAGGACATATATTTGAATGTTAGGCTAAGGTAACCTTGACCTTAAAATCTATTACTAGTGAGACAGCGAAACTTGTCCAATACTAGCTTGTTGCTGACATATTCTATTTTAGCTAACGAATGTAAGCTAGGTCAACAATATAAAAGTCAAAATAACACTTTATTATATAAAAACATATATCGTTGCTGTCAGACAGAAACCTCATATCTTAACGTATTTTATCATTTGTTTTTGGTCATAAATCAGTGCTATCGGTCACCATTTATATCTGTCAGTGTTTCTGAAAAGTATTGGTTTTGGAGAAGGTTTCTGTCTGACAGTGACAATATATAATCAGTATAAATATGATCGACTGCTTGTTGTGCACTCTTTATCCAGAGTTAAGAGTGATTCTGTCCTCTTCTGTCTGATCCCAGTCATTCTAGATTAAAGGCTGAAATGTTTGTAGAGATGCTGCATGATGAGGAAGATGAGGCAATTCTTAGTCTTGATTCAAAGTCTGAAATATCTGTAAATATCTATAAATATGCTAATGTGCCACAGGGTCAATCTGGAGCTGTGGGTGTAAATCCAGCTGTCCTATATGAAGAAAACTCATCTGATGAAACTGAAGACTTCCTCTGAAGAGGAAACTCAAACCCAGAGTTTATCGGTTATCAGTGAGAGCTGCATGTGATGTGTGACAAAGTGGCAAATAAACATTTTAAAGTGTTAAATAGGGTGGTCTAAATAACTGCTAAAACATTTATTTGAACAAAATGTCTTTATTTATTCTTTACATTTTTTCATAGATGGGTCATTTATGATAGTATTACATGGTATATTATTAATGTTGAAAACCGTGATGCATTTTTTTTCAAGATACTTTGACGAATATAAGGTTCAGAAGAATAGCATTTGTTGGATTTTGTTTTCACAAATGAAGTACATACTTTAGTGCATACTACGTAGACGTTAGTGCGGAAGTCACAGCGCCCTCTGCTGGTCCGTCAGAAGCGTCCTCATTACATGATCAAATATTTATGATTATATTTATGTATGACAGCCGTATGTGACATGCTTACATCTTTAATGAACATATTAATAATTTCGAAAGAGTCAGTATTTATTATAACACTTGTTTAGCGGTCGGTGAGAGATGTGTGTGTTTATGTGTTTGTGTTTATGTGAGCTGATACCCGGATGTTGATCGGCGCGGCGTCAGTGCGCAGCTGCAGGCCGGATTGACCGAGGTGAGCAAAACAAACCCAAACATTTGCAAACTCACTCAACATATATCACACTAGCAGCAACATACGAATATATACATGTGGAATAGCATGTTAGATTCATGTTTGGAAGTGGTCTGTACTATGTTGCGGACGTATCTGTCGGTACTGAATTTTGTTTTGATCTCTTGATCCGCTTACCATCGAAATCCACTGAATAATTGAATGTATAGAAGCCTTACATAAACTAACGTGGATTGAAATGATACAAGTAACTCTATACTATTTACT
The DNA here is from genome assembly GCF_963082965.1 of Carassius carassius. Classification (NCBI taxonomy): domain Eukaryota; kingdom Metazoa; phylum Chordata; class Actinopteri; order Cypriniformes; family Cyprinidae; genus Carassius; species Carassius carassius. Next base: position 48,507,974 of record NC_081755.1, read on the forward strand.
TGGAGTGCTATTAAAGCATATTTTCCTGTACGTTTTAATGTTTGTCCGTAAATGCGCCATAATTAGCACGTTAGCTTGGTGAGTTTAAGCAGACAGATTAATAAAAAACACTTTATGGCACATATCAACATAGTTGACATATCAACATAGTTCATTTCAGGTAGTGCATTGGTCTATGAAGTACATTGTACAGTGTAATGCTGTGCAGAGTGTTTGTGTAAGAAAGTTTGTAATCATTAACACAGAAACATTATAGAATAAAATCTTTATTGTTTCATGACTGGGCTGGTGTAAATAGAGCCATTTACAACATCCATTGGACTTTATTGGCATGAATATGTGTCATATAATTAACCGCAGAGGTGCAATGTGATGTGTGTCATGTCATAGGAACAGGAAGGGAGCCGCAGTTCATGGAAGACAGTCACTGTACCACAGGAGACCGCAGTCATCAGGAGGTGGCCTATGCTTTTACTGGATTTAACACTGTACATACTCAAGAAAACATATATTAGCTGTATATGAATGTACAATCATCTGATGAGGATTTATTATTATTCTTTTATTGCAGGGAACTGAAGACAGCACTAAAGGTTGGTATTTTATAATTAGCTTCTGTATACTCAGTTGTGAAATAGTCACACATGTACACTATCATTCAAAGGTTTCATGGTCAGTATGATTTTTAATGTTTTTGAAGTCACTGCTGCTCTCCAAGCCTGCACTGATTTTATAAAAAAAAAATAGTATAGTAACTAATATTGTGAATTGCTGGAGCGGCTCAAAAGGGCCTGTTTTCGTTATACAGTGCGATAGCAGCCTTTAGTGGTTGAAATCACTGAAAGCATTTGCTATTTGTTTGACACGCTATGCTGCACGCTGAGCAGAGCGAGAAACTTCAGACCCAGATTTAGCTGACAGAAAATCCTGCCATGCTACAGAGCGTCATCCACATAATTTTCTGTGAAATTCTTTCAAGCAACCATATTTATTTCTATAAATAAATTTGGATTAATATTTATGGCTACTAAAGTTTTTCAGTCAAGAGCAGTGCGTGATTTTCTGTCTTTCTTTTGTTGCCTGATTAACATCAATGGCTCGGAAAATAGCAACTAAATTAGGCTGCTGTCCCTTTAAAACTAAATGCACTGATGCAATGTACTGATGCATTTTCTTCCTACTGTTTACAATCAGTAAATATGAATACTCATCAAAACAGACAATTCAACAACATTTTGTGTGTAATTCATTTAATGTGAAAGAGTACTTGTGCTGTGTGAGACATGCTTTCTGTTTGTATGCTTCTGTGTCTGCGCTCAGAAAACTGGACCGAATTGAGTTCTCTCTTGCGTCGTCAAATTTATCCATATGTTTGCTCTTCTCTTACTCCAACATACTGAAATTTTTCAGTGAAGCAAGGGTATGTTAGCATATGTCCTGTCGATTGTAGTTCATGTCTAACTTCCTAACCAAGCATCAGATTCGTTCTGAATGAATCTCTTCCCAAATCGTCCTTCCTTAACCTTTTCGTACACCATGCCGCTTGCATCCGGTGTAGAGTACCACAGTGTTAGGAATCGTTAGTATTTTCCCTTATAATGATTCACACTTTGGGCACACCCCCTAACTCAAATAAAACTGTTTATTTTTTTCTATTATGTTTACCTGAATATTTTTGGTTGCCAATAGTTTGGTGCATCATTAGTTTTAATCTCTCTTCTGACTTTCAAATATGTTAGTTCAAGGTTTGAAACAAAAAAAATTTCCGTAGGTTTGAAAACATGAATGAAGTTGTAGAAGTCATTTTAAGAAATGCTGTCCATTGCTATGTATAATTGACTGCATTTCTTTTCAACTGCTGTCCTCTTGTCAGATTCGGGCTCATCTCTGTCTGCCGCATCCATTTACACCCTTACCTGTGCTTCATCTCAACTGGGTCTCGCCGAAACAACCTCTCCCTGTCCTTTTGTTGGGGGTTTGCCGGACCCCCCTGAGGGAGGGAACAATGCAAAGTGGACCGCTGTGGCCAACGGACAGCCCCCCTCCGCGGTGTCCCAGCGCTACATGCCCCGTGAGGTGCCCCCGCGCTTCCACAACCAACAGGAACCAAAAGTGCTACTGAAAAGGGGCCAGCCACCATTGTCCTGCATGCTGCTGGGGGGTGGAAGCGGAGGGGACCCTGTGCCCCAAATTCCTCTGCAGGAGCAAGCTGATGCCTCAGGTGGGTGAATTAAAATATGATTGGACACAGTTTTATTGGGTGGCTTTTATTCTTTTCTAATGGCATGTATTTTTCCCTTCCAGATCCAACAGTAGATTCTGTATCTCTGCACTTATCGTCAGACGCCTCTGCCACTCCCACTTATGCAAATTACACATGGGGGTTGAGCTCAGGACGTCAACCCTCCACTCAGGGAATGGACAAGGACAATTCTGATGTAGAGAAATGGCCTAGACCCGAAGACTCATGGACTAGCGATCGGAGCCAACATTCGGCCAGGTCAAAGATGGATGAGTCTGATGGCCAAAGAATGGACAGTTCTTCTCAACTCCTTGAATATGCAGAAGCCACCTTGGTAGGAGGTGCATCTTCTCAGTCTGAGAATAAAGAATCCATTAAAGGAGTCAATCAGCAGTTCAATTACAAGGTTTCAATGCTTTCTGGAAAACAGGAGGACACTCAATGTCTAAAACCAAATTCGAACCCTGATGACCCTAACGGAGCAAGCCACATTGCTTCTGAGGAATCTACTCATACACCCTTGAGTCCTGCCAGTGCAGTGTACCAGACACTCTGCAAGAACGAAGAGCGCATTACAGGGGATTGGTTGGAGCTTCAGGCTGGACCAAATCGTGGTGGAGATGTTGGAGTCTCCAGTTCTGTATTATGGGATACAGAAGAAGACCCTGTTGGGAAGAGAATTGATGCAGTAGGTGGAAGTTCAAGTGAAGGCATTGGCATCTCTCAGGGAGTGTGGGGCAGAGACACGGTAGGTTCAAACAAACAGGCAGCTTCAGGGTGGACCTCAGACTTAGCAGTTGGAGCATCAAAAGAATATGTGAGAGCGATCTCTGAAGTAAGCACAGATAGTTTACAGGACTCTTCAAAGTTTGCAAACAGCGTGACATCAAGAGATGACAATCAGAAAGCAGTTGATGATTCAGATGGTTCTGAGGAAAAATCGACTGGCAGAGAAAGCAATGAGGATGGGATGCATGCCTCAAATCTGGTCCAAAGCCCCTCCAGTAGTCAGACCCTCCACCCAGAAGAAGCCTTACAGAGCATCATCAATCACAATAACCTGGATCCTAAAGTGCTGTGCAACACAGGATGGGGAAAGACTCAGATCAAGCAGAGTGTCGCCTGGGATTTTGAGGCAGACAGTGGGAATGTTGGCTGGGGTGGAGAAGTGCACACCGACCGCAGTAAGGAGGGCTGGCAGGACTCTCGGGATCTTTCCAGCTCCAAAATGCAGAAGCAGGAGGTTGGCCAGGTGGGTGGAGCTCAAGGATGGCCCGGGCATGGAGACAAGAGCATTGGGATTGGTTGCAAAGGGAGTGGTTGGGGAGAAGACCAGGAGGTTGATGATACTTGCAGGAAGGAGGAAACGGGGTGGAACCAGGGTGGTGGAAGTGAGTGGACTCCATTACCTGAGGGTGGAGGCTGGAATGAAGAGAGAGACCGTGACTGCAAGAATCAGGATGAAGGGTTATGGGGCAGCCCGGAAGAGTCGGGACAGCGGAGTGGTGGCTGGGGAGGCAGCAGTGTCAAAACACAACAGGGATGGGGCGAGAAGCTTCTTCCATCACAGATACCAAACAAACAACCAGCTCTTAAAACCCAAAATCAAAAACCACAGCAGCAAATGCCGGGATATCCAAAGGACTTGCAGGAACAGGGTCGTCCAGGAGACACCAATGATCAAAGTAAAGGGTCTGGCTGGACATGTGGGCCCATTCCTCAGGTGCCCTCAGTTGAAGAGCCAAGTGGGTGGGAGGAACCCTCGCCACAGTCCATCAGACGGATAATGGAAATTGACGATGGCACAGCTGCATGGGGTGATCCGTCATGCTACAACAGCAGGAACGTCAATCTGTGGGATAAGAAGACCAACAGCTCACAAGACCAAAATCAGTTGTCTGGAAGACAAGCTGGAGCTCTATCTAAAAAGTCTAGTAAGAAGGCAGCAGTGCATATTAAAGTAGTTAAACGGTTTCAAACCAGAAACATCATATTCATTAACACACATTCACATTGCAGCTCCTGCAACATGGGCACGCAGCAGTGGTCCCGCCGATCCTTCTGTAGACAGCGATGCATCTACCTGGGGGAAATCGTTTGATGGTTGGGGTGAGTCCAGTGAACAAGGCAAAGGAGGAGAATGGAGAAACTCGCATTCCCATTCTACTAAATCTGGTAAGAGCCTACCTAATTGTACATTCTCAAGGGTTGCCAAGACTGCAGTTTTTACAAGGAATTAGGCTGCTTTTAAACTATTGCCTGTGAGTTGAGGGTTTGATACATTGCACCAATTATGCTTGTTTTGAAACATTTTACATTACCAAATTTATACTCTATAAATGTTAAAACTGTACCAAATGAAAAATAATATGGAGAATTATGTGAAACCTTTCATGAAAACACATAATTTGTTCATTATCACCATGCATTGTTTATGGTTAAGGCTAGAAGGGATAGGTATGGCGCTACTGGTCCTGAGTGTAAACAAAGCACAGCGCTTGTATTCAATGTCATCTTGCTGGATCTGAGTCAGCGCCGGCGCTGTGACACGCTTGCGTCATGGCACTGTTGATGCAGTGAAGACGAAATGTGAAAATAAAGTCTTTATTTTTTGTTTTCTTTACACAAAACATATTATGTAATGTTTACTATTATAGTAGTAACCTTGCTGTCTATGGGAGGATCAGAGAGCCTTCAGATTTCATCAAAAATATTATATATTTGGGTGAACGAACCCTTTAATGTACTATAACTTCCAAGAAACACAGTATACATGGCCGTTCTCAAGAATAAAGTGCTTTCCTTGGTTTTAATGCTTGGATAATTTACCCTGCACATGTCTGCGGTGCATTATGGATCCGACATGGCCACTCTAGTAAATGCTTGTGTTTATATCATCTGCACTGCAGCACGTTTTAGAAGCGGCTCAGAAGTGGCTTTCCATACTGCTTTGCTAAAGATACACGTATCTGTGTCCTTTGGATAAAAGTAATGGCTAATGCAGTGGCTCCTACAAGTATCCGCTACATTTACTTCTCGCGAGAGAAAAAAAATTACGTTTTATTCACATAACATTGGTTAATAGAAAAGCCCTCATTTTGCAATAGTTTTTTTTATTTTTTATTGACATTGATGAAATATCGCAAAAGTTTTGCATAAGTCTGTAATGGGAATGCAACTTGTGATTGGTTACAATGTTGAACAGAAACGTTAATGGCAACGTTTGATGCAATTAAGTAAAATATAGGCCTAATGCTGTGTAAGACTTTTTACAATTAGTTACCTGACAAAATAATCACGATTATGGCAGCCATGATTACATAAACTCTTCAAGTGTGCCACTTGAGCTGATCTTTTATATTTACTCTTAAGGCTCAAAGTCTATGCAAGAGGGGTGGGGTGACGAAGGCTCCAATGTATCGCGACACTCCAGCTGGGAGGACGAGGACAGTGGCACTGGTGTTTGGGGCAGTCGGGGATCTCAAAGCAACACATACAACTCTGGGGGCTGGGGCCAAGGCCAGGGGGCCAGGAGACTCAACACTAAGGTATACTGGGGGCTTTTTTGACCTCGCCAAGACTTTATGACTTGGGGAAACGATCAACTCCTAAGTAACCCTTTGGTTTGTCCCTTAGAGCCCTCTTAAAGGAAACAGTGGGGACTCATGGGTGTCTCCTGTGAATCGGCAGTTCTCAAACATGAACGTTACGGTAAGCTAGTTGTTACCACTGTGCTGATCTGCTCTTGTGTGTTGCTGCAGATCTGTAGAAATATGCTGTATATTTTTGTCAGGATGAAGACTCCAGTATGGGTCACGACAGTAGGCAAGACAGGAGAGGAATGAATGATGCTGAGATGCGGAGAGGCGGCAGGACTGGGGGAGCTTTCCGCTCACAGCCTTCCAAAGAGATGCCATGTGGGGAGACCGGACCTTACCTGGACAAGGTACTGAGACACATCCAATCCCATCTTCCTTGGAGGGCAAGGAGAGTCACCTCTTATAACAAAGATTCAATGACATATAGGCTAAACGTAGTAAACCTCTCGAGAGCTAAATGCAGCTGGACTTATTGAGGTCCTGAGTGACCCTGGAGCAACCTGAGGTTATGAGATCTGATTTATCTGATGCTACTCACTATTTACAAGGGATATTATCAATTACTGTTCTATTTTTTGTCTTATTTAATAAGCAGTTTCACTTGAAAGTGCTTTACCTTATGGAATCCCATTGCATCTTCCATTTTATGCTGGTTAAGTACTTTGTACTCTGGTTAAGTAACTGTTGCATCCTCTTTTCTGTTGTTTTGCAGGTTGGAGGTCATAGTATGTTTGGTGGTGGTGGGATTCCTCCAATGAGAGGTATGCATCAGGCTGGTGTGCACCCCTTAAACCCTTCTCCTGGGATAAGAGCACAAGTGCCTCACCAGTTCCTGCCTCCTCAGGTCAGTTTGTGTTCTTGGATTTAACACTGGGATAAATGGATGTTTATTAGTGCATAGTCATATCATGGATCCTCTGTCGTTCTTCAGGTTCCTGGGCCGATGTTAAAGCCAATGGCACCACCTAGTGGAGGCATGTTCCCTCCACAGCTTTCCCCCCAACACCTCGCCATGCTTGGTGGCATTCATCCACACATGCAACAGTTTCAACTAGTACGTATCACATTAATGGTCAGATTTACTAAACAAGGCAAAGTAGCATTAGAGCGCAATTCCATAAATCCACTGATGGGAGGGGAAAATTCTGCAAGTGATTTACTAACAATGTGCACATAAAAAACACAGACACAGCCAGATAATTTCCATAATGACCAGTGCAGTCTACCAAGAGCAGTGCAAATAATGCTTGCTTTAAGACATGCTTTTTTTTTGTGCATTAAATGATGGCGCAAATACCAGTGATTTTGCAAACGTTAGTAAATCTTGTTGCATGATTAATTTTTAAGGGTTATTTCACCTCAAAATGAAAATTGTCATTACTTACTCAGCCTCATGTCATTCCAAACCCGTAAGACCTTTGTTCATCTTCCGAACCCAAATTAAGATATATTTGATGAAATCTGACCCTCCATAGACAGCAATGCAACTGAAATGTTCCCAGGTCCAGAATAGGAGTAAATACATCTGTAAAACAGTCTATGTGACATCAGTGGCTCAATTTCAGTTTTGTGATGCTACAAAAATACTTTTTATAAATCTATATTGTAATGTGTGTGTGTGTGTGTGTGTATATATATATAAAAATATATATATATATATTAAAGCCACAGCTTCACTGTTAATAGAGTTAATAGGGAACCACGGCCCAATGGTGGTAATTTATACATACACAGTCTCTCTCTCTCTATCTCGCGTAAATAAACACTTGATAAATGTAACTTTTCTGAAAATAGAATATTGTAGATGAGATCGCCAAACTGCAAGTTTACTGGTGTTTTCAGAAAGCAAGCGCCTTTATCCACAGTGGAGAGAGAGCGTGTGCACATGGTTGCGAGGTTGACAAAAATAAGTAACATACTTGACAGATATTTCCTTGTTGCACAAGTGTTAAGTGCAGTCTGCTGCACACAAGCCAAAATATAGATACAGGGCTGGCATCATCAAATCTCTGCGTTTCTGGACCTGGGAACATTTCAGTTGCGTTGCTGTCTATGGAGGGTCAGAGAGCTCTTCGATTTCATCAAAGATATCTTAATTTGTGTTCTGAAGATGAACAAAGGTCTAATAGGTTTGGAATGACATGAGGGTGAGTAATTAATTCAATAATTTTCATTTAGGGGTAAACTAACCCTTTAATACTCTTCTTCCATAATTTTTGTGTCTAAAAGGGCAACTCCTACAATTGTGTATTCGATAGCGTCAGGTTAAAAAATAATGGTCCATGTCTATTCAGGACTGATTATTATAAAGCCAAAAGACGGTTTGTGCTGGTAACAGCTGTTAGTAAATCTGGCCCTTAGCAAATATAACAAGGCATTTAAAAAGTTTCATTTTAATGTTTTATATACATTCTCTATCTCAGGCCTGTCAGCTCCTATTGCAACAACAACAACAACAACAGCAGCAGCAGTTTCTGAATCAGAGGAAGTTTCCTCCTGTAAGACAACAGCACGACCCGCAACAGGTACAGCATAACCACTCAACCAACTAACACCACAGTGCCCCCTACTGACTCAACCCTGTAAAGCCTAATGAATCAATTTGATAAAGAGATTTCTATGGCTTTTAAATAGGGCTTCCCCCTCATATTCAACTAACCATTAGTAGACCAAAAGAGGTCTCACTGCAGCCGGGACAGATGCGCCGGTGCAGTCACGGTCTCTTAAAATATTCCCTCATTTTTGGTCATACAGATAAGAGTAATACACATTTCGAAACCGTAAAGAATCTACGTTTATTTGTGAGCACTCACAATAACAACAAAACATTGTGCTTTTGTAAAATAATGAATGCAAACACGATGTGCTTTCTGCCGTCTCGCTCTCTTTGAACTTGAGCGCGAAACTCCAAAACTCTGTGTACACGTGCCTTACACAGACATTAAAAATATATATCTATAGAGAATGAAATGTCTACTTTCAAATTTACCAATTTAAATGCAAAACAAATATTCTCAAATTATGTCATTTGTATGAAACATTCATACAGGCGGATCAACTGCTGCAGAAATGACGAGTCGTCAAGTTCATCTCTTAAACCGAAAAACAATGAAAGCAATAGTTTATCAATTTATTATTTAAATGATAATGCAGCCTTGCTGTTTTCCCTGATACTTTCATATTCATTTCTTCTGCCGGTGTGCCGTGGCAAGCCTTATGCATGTGCTTAGGTGCTTATTAGGCAATGTACGCAATTAAAGGCTTATTATAATTTAAATGATTTATTAATAAACGTGCAATTAGTCCTGTAAGACAATTTCTTCTTTGTAGCTGGCGCGGATCATGGCAATCCTACAGCAGCAGCAGGGTGCTGGCGGTCCTAAACTCTCACCACCACCCATGGGAGTACAGGTCCCCAAACACCCAGATGCACATCTCCATCCGCTTGGCATGAATGCCCACAAACCAGCCATGGGAGGATCTGAGCTGCACAGCAAAGCCCCTGCTGCTTTCACAGGTGAGTAATTATTAAAAAAGGAAAAACCGGAATTTGGGAAAAATAAAAGGTGATTTCATAGGGTCCTGTGAGTAGGTGTTAAAGTCTCTGTTTGTGTGTTCAGGGCCGGTCAGGCAGGCCGGTGGCTCCTCGTTCTCCCAGTATGATGTGTTGGGCGGCAGCTGGCACAGAAGCGCAGGTGGGAAAGTCGATGCATCTCCTGCCAACCCCACCTGGCCTCCAGGTAACATTGAAACCTTTTTAATTAGTGATTTGAAATTAATGAAATTGTCTTGATTCGTAGGCATAGCCACACTACTGATCAAAAACAGATTTCTGGTTTTTACACACACACACACACACACACAAATATGCACATATACAAAGTCTGGGAAGTCGTGGCCTAATGGTTAGAGAAATGGACTCGTAACCCAAAGGTTGAGTCTCGGTACCAGACTCTACTTTGTTGTAGGTGGAGGGAGTGAATGCACAGCGCTGTCTCTCACCTTCAATACCGTGACTGAGGTGCCCTTGAGCAAGGCAACAAACCCTCAACTGCTCATTAGGATTAATTACCTGCTCCTGATCGAGACAAGAGCATCCCAAAACTCTAATCGTATCAAGCATGTTTGATATTTAACGACTCTTGATCGGGCTGCCTGTGATGTGATTAGCCAATGAGAGCGAGCAAGAGTCACCTACCGGATGTTGCATGCTTCTATAGCTGAAACTTGGCAGCTACAAAAGCAGAGTATTGAGAAAGAAAGTATTGTTTTCACGTGGGCTGGGAGAGCCAGCTGATGATGTTGATTGTCCTCTATTTGCTTTTTCTTCTCTAGTCTTGTTTGATCTTGCGAATGTCCGGAGATCTCGTCACTGTGAAATCGTAAATCTATTTATGGAATTATTTTTGACAGAAGAATGATGGCACTTGGGCGGGCTGCTTCTGTTTGCCAGATTTGATAAAAACAGCAGCCCTTAAGTCATTGATTTAATGCTCTCATCACATTCAGTCCAGCTCAGCATCTGATGAAAGTCACCCAACATCAGCAGCCCCACAGTGTGCAGGTGTTTGACTTTCACATGTATTTTGTATGTTGTCTCGCTCAGAGTTTCAGCCGGGCGTCCCATGGAAGGGCATCCAGAGCCCTGAGCCCGAGCCAGACCCCTACATGAGCCCTGTGGGACTGATGGGATCCTCCATGCTCAGTCACACCGAACATCATCTGCTGCAAGACAACACAGGTACTGAGACAGTGAGCCTTCACGGTAACCTCGTCTCGTCTTCAGACAGAAAGACCCATGAAGACCGCATGATGTGTTTTTAAGTTATACAAGTAAAGTATTTTATATACAATTTTACCTGGCAAAGCTTGACATGAAATGATGGTTAGAACAATAAAATTTGTTTTATTTATTGAACCTTTAGACAAATTATTATAGTTTGTATAAGTGTTTTTATTTTATTTATACATTAGCCTTTTATGGCTTGTGTAGTCTGATATAGTGAGAATATGGAGGGGAAAAAACAGCTCTGTTTCATTCAGACACAAATGAAGCAAATATGGGCTGATATTTATATGATGAAACTCGTGCATTGTAAATCGGTGCGATCTTTATAACAGTATAGCAGATACTTAAATATAAATAAATACATATAAATCATCACTCTGTATGTCTCTAGTAATATGTCAGTAAGATGAGCTTTAAATGACCCAGGCATATAATGCAATGATGATTGAGAGATGAAGAAATAAAGGTTCCTCAGAAGATGTGAGATCAGTCCTCCACTGAGGAACAGTGAAAGTAAAGCTTCCGGAAAACAAACGTTCCTCAAAAGATCCCGATGATCAGTTTTGAGACTCACTGATTTTTTTTCCAGAAAATGATTGGAGGATCAAGTAAAGCCGAGATGCTTCATTCCAGTCCAGATATTTACTTGAGAAAAATCAGTAAAGATTTCACAGCAAAGAAACATGAAGCACCAGCTGAAGGTGTACATTTGTACAATTACTCTAAAAGAGTATTTACTTGATTAAAATAAAAGCATTAACCACCATTTAGGGGATAGAAGGCATGTAGTAGATTGTGAACAAGGTTTTTTTTTTTTTTTTTTATTCTCTCCAGAAGCCTTCGAAATTGGTTTTGCTATGCATACTTGTAAAATGTAACCATGTTTGACAGTCTTTCTGTCTGTGACCAGGGTCAAACTCTCTGAACACCTGTATGCCTTCACCTGGTGCCTGGCCATACAGTGCCTCAGAAACGCCCCTCAGTGCACACAGCACCGGTAATGCTGACTTAAGGTTTCAGTGAAAATGCACTAAGGTCATTTGAATTGCAAGGACAGTTGGTAACATTTCGCATGTTTCCAGCTAAATACTCCGAGCTGAAGTCCAGTTGGCCGCCGGAGCCCATTGGACATGGCAAATCATGGCGGACCAATCGGAACCCTTCTCACCTGCCCCGCCCCCCTCCGGGTCTCTCCAGTCAGAAGCAGCCGTGGTCGGGGGAGGGGCCTTGGATGCCCAGGACTTGGGGGGGCGGAGCCAGCCCAGTGGAGTCACCCTTCAAAACCGGTACTGCAAACACACACGGTCACATTCAGATGTGAGGAACATATGTTTGTGAAGATCAACCTGTCCATGTCTTGTGATCATCAGAGTGGAGCGATGGAGGTGCTTCCGCAGGAAAATCATGGCTGTTGCTGCGAAACCTCACGGCACAGGTGTGTACAAAGACACACACACACTTCTGTTCGAAGATCCTGATGTTTTCAAAACAAGTCTCATGTAAAAAGTAATACTATTTCACTATTTTTTCATTCATATTTTAATTGTGGTTTTGATCAAATAACTACAATGATGGTGTGTATCACCATCATGCTCATATTTTAGGGGGTTTACGGTATTTGTCAGTGTATTTAGTATAGCAAAGCATCAGATGTTTGTGATTTCTTGTGGTTTGTGTGCAGATCGACGGCTCGACCCTGAGGACGATCTGTCTGCAGCACGGCCCTCTGCTGACCTTTCACCTCGGCCTGACACAGGGCAGTGCTCTGATCCGCTACTGCACCCCTCATGAAGCCGCCAAAGCCCAGAGCGCTCTGCATATGTGAGTCACACTTACACTAACACTTGTTTACTGATTATATATGTGATGAGATATGTATAACCTATAGATGTCGCCAGATATTTATATCAGATTTTCCAAAATATGCATTGATTGTTTTCCAATTTTTACTGATACTCTTAATGTCAAAATCAGTAACTGTTTTAAATAGATTTACTGCTGTTAAATGACTGGTTGATGAGAAACATGCCTGTAGTTGTAGATTGATTTCAGAATGTCACAACACACGTCACATAAACATTTCAAAGCTGTTAATATGTTAATACATTTCATTAATCTCAAACATGAATGCATGAACTTTATAAAAAAAATATATAATTTTTTTTTTAGTAAATTTTGTCTCTGTGGTGTCTGCTGATTAGGTGTGTTCTGGGAAACACTACCATCCTGGCCGAGTTCATGAGTGAGGAGGACGTCGCCCGTTACTTCACACATTCCCAGGCCGCAGGGGTCGCGGTGTCACCCGAGGGCTCGCCCATCTCTGACCTAATCACGAGAGAGGGCGAGCGGCCCTTGAGCACCGGGGCGGATGGAGACGTGGCAGTGGGCTGGCAGGGGCTGGACGTGACTGCTGGCTCCACGGTGGAAGCCCCGGGACTCGCCCTCCTCAGCCAATGGAGCAACAGCGCAGGGGAGGGGGCGGGGAAAGGGGTCTGGGGGGGCGTGGCTCTCGGTTACCACGGTGGCAGCCTATGGGGCACTCCTCAGTTAGAGGACGCCACAGCCGGGTTGTTGCCAGGCAACCTGCTTGGAGGTGGGACAGACAGTTTGTGATTGACAGCAGCCAGTTCTTGAGACGCTGGTACGTGGAGTAAAAAGTGTCAACCTGCAAAAATAATGATTGTTTCCAAACATGTGGAAGCCCATGCATTGTTACAGTCTAGTTTTCGTGAACATTAAATTTGTTTTAACCCCAAATTATATATATATATATATATATATATATATATATATATATATATATATATACATTTATAAAAAAATAGACATACATTTATTTTAGGGCCATTAAAAAAATTGCGTTGACATTATTTTTAGGGACAGTTAATCATGTTCTCAGCTAGTACTCATTACTGTATGTCATATCTCATTTTCATTCTCATATATGTATATGTATGATATAGTGTGTGTGTGTGTGTACAAGGTTTTATTCTTTTCGATATAAAGGCATTACAACAAATATAATGAAAAATTATTGAATTGGCATGAAAAAATGTCTATTTTAGTAGAAATAAGTTACCAAAAACAAAGCATAATGCATGGCCTCTGTATGTTTTCATTGTTTTTGCAGTTGTTTCTGGTGACACTAAGCAGCTTTAAGACACTCACATGCAGAGAGCTACATTTCCACTCAAACAATGGACGTGTTGACAGGCTTTTGTATCTGTCCAGTGAGATATTAAACACACACAGGTGCAGTGTGAGCGTCGTAGGGATTTGCTTACAGACATTCTCATCATTGCCAGAGTTAAGCTATCATGTATTTGAATGCAGGGACTGTTCCTTAAGGCCTTCTTAAACACACACACACTGCTCAACTTGAATGACTGACTTCAATTTGATGTTACGCTGGCACATGCAGACACTGTTTGATGCTTCGACAGCAGATTTATTGATTTGATTAATAGAGCAAGAACATTTGAAGCAGGTAGATGCGTTAAACTCGCCAAAAACAAAACAAACACACCCATCTAAGTTTTATTTCACTCCAGAATTAAAATCATGATTGATGACAAACGCACATTTACTCACACATTCTCAATATTGTAGTGTGGAAAGTGTTCAATTTCTCAGTACCGTAACAGTAATATTTCCTATATTACTGCAATACAATTAGCTTTTAATTTTAATAATGTAATATCATGATAGATAAACACTTTATATTTTAAATAACGTCATTTTTCTGCATGAAAGTAATGAGAATTTGGAGAGAAAATGTTTAAAGTTTGGAAGGCTACATTGCTACTTTAGGATTCAGGAGTGAAATTGCTTCCCTGTGTTTTGGGAGGTTCACGCAGATGGTGTTTCGGCTTTTCTGTCGCTCCGTTCCTTATCCAGCGCGGCGTTCCTGTGGATTGGTGTATCTTAAACACATCTGATCTCTCATTCAGACCTTCCACTGTTCCCTTCTTGATCTGTTCGTCAGGTTTGCTGTTACATTTATATGATTCGTATGTTGTTGTTTTTTGCTAAGGCATATACAAGTTATCTTTAAAGACTTTCAAGTAATCAGACGGACGTCTGTAACGTGTGTATGTGTGCACTTTACTGTTTTGGCCTGTGTTTGTGTGCAGCTGTACATTGTTAATTGTGCACTATACACTGCTGGTTGTGTTTCACAAATGTTGGCATTAGCGGGTTTCTGCTATTGGTGTTTTTCTTGTGTTTTTTAAGCGGACTCATGTAGCCTTTTGTATCGGCTGAATTGCAATAATGATTCTACAAGCATTTTTAAGACATGAACGTGTGACGGCGTTTCTGCCAAACTTATCCGCCTGTCCAGAGTTTACAAACAGCTGAAAGACGTGTGTGTTTTTATGTGTCTGTGCTGTTGTTTTTGTTTTAAATTAAGACTTTAACACTCCTTTCAGTGTTTTGTTTTTTGAGCTTTTACAGAGAAAAAGAAGTGAAGAGTTTATTTAAATAAAAGTGACATGCAGCTGTTATAAACACTGAAGTATCAGACCCCTGAATATTTTTTCCTTCTTTTTTTTTTTTTTTTTTTTTTTTGTGGTTTCTGGATTATTTTTGTCATATATGTTACTAACCATAAACAGATTTTGTCTCTTGTCAGTGTCAGTGCATTTTCTGGTTTTCTTTCAATAATTGAGTTTCACTCACTTGTGTATTATATATAATTATACAGATTAGTGGTGCTTACTTTTTTTATTATGTTTTGCTTTGTATGATTATAGATGCTCTCTAATCTTTATCATTGATTACATTATCTTTACTGTAAGTTTTACTAAACAGTTAACATTAGATATAAGTTGTAATCGTGCATGAGTTATAAATGTCAAGTTTGGTGTATTTTCAGGTTGTTGACATTTTGTATAATGGAAAATTATTTAAACAAGCCTGGAATTAATGCAATAATCAAAGCATGCGACACAAATGAAAGCTACGCTTTTATTTAATCGCTCTCTCTCTTTTGTACAATATTTTAAAGAATCTAATGTCAAATTGAGTAGTTTAGAATTGGACGACAATAGTTCATATTTAAAGAAGATAAAACATGAACCAGATAAAATGTGCTGTTCGTATTTGTCTCTCGTTAGTACAAAAGCGGTAAAGTTGCTGTAAAATGCGTAGCTACTGTATTTATCTAACAATTTGTTTTGCGTTTACACTGAGGGATTATAAAAATAGTTTCGGTTTCAGTTTGTTTTGTAATGCACAAGAACATGAGATGCACAACAACATGAGGAGGATAGATGCTAAAAAAAGAATGCTTTTACTTGACTCTCTTGTAAAACTTAAAAAGACAAGTTCCATTTTTCATGTATTGAAAACATACAGTGGCTTAGTCTTAAATAGTTCAACCAGGCGTCCAAACTGCTACCGTGTTCATATTCGCAGTAACACCTAATCTATTCAGCACCATCTATTGTGTGCTAAAGACTCATCAGTGCATGTGATGATGAGGCGTCGCCTGGCTGGCTTGGTGACGTCACCGGGAGAGAACGCTCGCTCGCGGACGGAACGCATCGCGGAGCAGAGCATCATGCGACGGGGTTTCACGTCCTGAGAGGAGACCTGCCGATGAGCGGGATCCACTGAGAACCGTGAGTACTGGGTTCTGATAACGTACATGTGTAGCTTCAGGAGATCTGTTTGAAGTCCACATCAGCTGGACAGAGGCAGCATCAGCATCAGCGCATCCGCTCGCGAGGTTATCATCCGCCGTCATTTATAAGCCTTATCGTTTCTATCGACAAAGAGTGCACGTTTTTGATTTATAAAGTAGCCGGTTTATGATTTCTTTGTTTGTGTGATCATAACTGGAGTTCTTTATAAAACCACAAACATCAATGACACTGAAATAACGCGTTGTTTTATTAGTTTGTGACCCGATCACTGTATCTTCATAAATGTCGACATCTCCAGACGTGATGATTCTCATCCTGCGGTTAAAAAAAAAGGTGCTAATATGTAGGTTTTCTTTGATAGGCTACTGCGTTTTTAAACATGGTTCCCTGTGGGACTTATTCTATAATAAAGCCTAGGTATATTTTTAGTATTTTGCGGTGGTACATTGTGTACCTTGTGGATATCACAGTTTTAAGGCACTGCGTATTGTTTTGACGACATTAACCCTCAGTTCACCTCATCAAACCTTATTGTGTTAATTTAAAGGGATAGTTCACTTCAAATAGTCTCTTTTACGACAGAGCCACTATGTGAGATGTATGTTTGAGATGAGCTCAGATGCTGTCAGTGTTTCGGTCAGTTGTGATGTGAAGATGCTGCCGTCACTGAGACCATCCACTTCCTGTAATCACACACTGACTCCTCATCATCACTGCAGGAGGAAGATCTCCGCTTATTCATATCAATAAATACTATTGTACCACGTGTGAAATCCACAGATTTTACAAGCTTTGTATGACTGACGTTTCACTACTAGTGAAACCTCTATGGATTGTGACCTTTTCTGGGTTTCTCAGCAGCAGAAGTCGTGATAGTTGGTTTCACTTGAAGAGCAGTGAAAGGGAGAGTATATTTTTAAGATACTGATGACCATTCAACGCATCATTACAGTCTTGTGAAAAGAGTAGATTTGTTATGGCTCGTATTAGCTCCTCCCCCTGGTGTGTTTGCTGTTCTGATTGGTCCTCGTCCACAGATGACTCTGCGATGGAGAAGGGGTGTGTCACTATCGGAGCGTTCATGGAATGACTCTCTGGCTGCCATGGCGCCGGGGCCAGGGGTCGTTACTGTGGCCCCTGGGGGTCACAACGGGTCGTGGGAGACACCCATCTTCCTCATGACCCCTGCCGCTCAGACCATCTCTGGGATCTTCACCTGGACGGCTCTGCTGCTCACCTGCCAACAGGTGCATTCACAATCAGAAACGTATTCCTTACACCTGAGAAACTCCTTCTAGACTGAACTATGAAGTTGAATTACATTTGACATTGCAGTTTTTATTTTTTAAATCACTTTTACAAGACTTGAGAAATGTAGAAAAAGGGCTGTGGTGCTCTGTTTTCCTAGAAAAGCAGAGAGACTTCAACACCCATAATGCACTGGGTTCAATCCGACTGTCTGTGAGTGGGGATACACAAAGAGAGAAGAACAATCTGTAGTTTTTACAAAAGACGATTGCAGATTTCTGTAGATGATAAATAAATGTGAACATCTCAGGGCAGGCAACACGTTTATTTGTATATTTCTGTGTAATATTTAGCAAATCTGCAAGCTTATCCATTTTAGGCAGTTATTTATTATATTATGTATTTATTCATGTTTCATAAGGTCAAAGTATGTTTTCTTATGTTTAAATAAAACAAATATTGTAATACATTTTATATTTAAATGCATAATACTGTTAATACTGTTCTTAATACTAAAATAATTTATTATTACTTGTTTTTTATGTTTTAATATAAAATATATATTGTGTACAATATATAATATATTACAGTAAATTCTAATTCATATAATGTATTACATGACTATAGTGTAAACAGTATGTGCGATATATATATTTACAGTTTGTGTGTATATATACAATTATTATTTTATATAAACATGTAAAATGCACAAGGCAGTTTTTGCATTAACTTCAAAATCTATCATATATATAAATCACAATATTTATTGTAAGCTTCACATTACATAATATTATCTGTGCTATAGAGGTTCAGCTGGCTTATAATGATGATGAGCAGTTGCTCTGGCAACAGGTGGCATGACATCAGAGAGCAGAGGTGGCTGCATAGCAACAGCATTCAGAGCTGTGTGTGTGGAGTGATAGTTCAGCTTTTATGAACATGTAAAAAAAACATACATACACAGAGAGTTGTGCTGACAGAAGAGACAGCTGCTCCACTGACACACAGACATGCATTTTTGTTTGACAAACATACAGGAAGTTCTGTTTCTGCTCAGTTTCCATGTTTCATTCATTGGCATGATTGTTGTATGTACAATACAGCATCAATAAGTGCTGCATGCATATTAATAAAGAATAGCATGGTAGTAAACATGAAAGTATTAATATCATCTATTGTGTGTGTATGTGTCAGATCTACATGCACTTGCGCTACTATAACACTCCTAACGAGCAGAGGCACATCGTCCGCATCCTCTTCATCGTGCCCATCTACGCCTTCGACTCGTGGCTCAGTCTGCTGTTCTTCACTAACGAGGAGTATTACGTTTACTTCGACACCGTCCGAGACTGCTATGAAGGTCAGACACGCACATCTGCACTGTTTACATTACTAATGTTTTTGAATCACCTGAAGTCTGCTTCTGTAAATTCACTGTATAGATTAGCTCATGTTATGCTTTTTTATTTCCTCTGCAGTGTCAGTGATGCCTAACCATTCACCTTTACATTGTATACATTGTAAATCAGTGCGCCAGTAACACGTTAACACAGTTTCCATGTAGAAACCGTAGCTGTAACGATAATTAAACAATATTGTCCTAGTGGTTTAAGTCTGTTTAATAACTACATATGACCCTCAAATCACCAGTAGGTGTCTATATGAGTGATTCATTGAACCATTCATTTGTACGATTCATTTAGAATTGAACAAGTGACTGAACATGCTGATTTTCGGGAAAACTGCATTTTTGCTAGTGGGATATTGTTCAAACAGCGATTACGAAATGATCATAGATGATAAATATCGCACACCCCCTAACTATGCTAATTCCTGCAGAAACTGTGGTTTATAGTAATTGTTATAAGGCATGCAGGAATATTATCAGGATGTCTGATATTCAGTGTCGTGTGATGAATCGCTGTGAGGAATGTGATGTTGAGATTTCCTTCACGTCTGGACACGTTCAGTAGAAACAACTGCTGAAGCATCTTACAGCTCACGAGATCTGTTATGTCTGGTTAGATATGAGCCATGTCTCAGATGTTTCCGCTAATATCCAGTGAACAGACTCAAATAAGTCAGTAGTCATCATCCAGTAACAGTCTAGTTCATATAGAGACTCTAGTATCTTAAGGTCTTCAGTTGTGCTGTGTAAGATGATTCACTGTGATGTAACATAGATTTCACCGGTGTGTTTCTGCAGCGTTTGTCATCTATAACTTCTTGAGTTTGTGTTACGAGTATTTGGGTGGCGAGAGCGCCATCATGGCCGAGATCAGAGGAAAACCCATCCAGTGAGTTCAGCGTTTACTGCTCCTCTCTGTTTCTCTGGCACATGACACATCAGCTGATCTGAGGTGTGTGTGTTCATTCAGGTCCAGCTGTGTTTATGGCACTTGTTGTCTGTGGGGAAGAACGTACTCCATCGGCTTTCTGCGCTTCTGCAAACAGGTGCCTCACACACACACACACACACAGGCACACACACACACACACACACACACACACACACACACACACACACACACACACACACACACACAGACACGCACACGCACACACACACACACAGACACACACACACACAGACACACACACACACACACACAGACACACACACACAGACACAGACACACACACACACACACAGACACACACACACACACAGACACACACACACACACACACACACACACACACATACACAGACACACACACACACACACACACACACACACACAGACACACACACAGAGACACACACACACACACACACACACACACACACACACACACACACAGACACACACACACACAGACACAGACACACACACACACACACACACACACACACACACACACACAGACACAGACACACACACACACACACACACACACACAGACACACACACACAGAGACACACACACACACACACACACACAGACACACACACACACACACACACAGACACACACACACAGAGACACACACACACACACACACACACACACACACACACACACACACAGACACAGACACACACACACACACACACAGAGTAGTGGAAAAACACTTTTAATGCATATGCAAAGTGCTTAATAATGACTAATGAATAATGATCTGAGAAGTAATAATAAATAATTATCAGTAGAAATAAAAAGCAAACAGAATGCTTTTGGAAAAAAATAATTAATTAAAAAATGTATTGGGGTTTCACCATCCATTTTAAAACCTTAACATTTCTGTGTTATACATGGTTCAAATTTTATGATATTTGTAAAAGATGAGGGTCTTAATGTTTAAGGGGATTGTTTATCACACAACATTTCTAGATTTTTTTTGTACCTTAATTTGGCAACAAATGTCTTTTTTGTTGTTGTTAAAGCTACACTATCTATTATTATTATTATTTATTTATTTATTTTGTGGAAATAACAATACTAGATTACTCCAGGCTACTTCATAAAGCAGGAATAAAAGATAAAATATAGTTTATTGAGTCATCTGAAATTAGTCTTAATATTTATGAAGTGTATTTTTTTTTCTTTATTAATAACTGGATGTGTGTGTGTGTCTCAGGCGACGCTGCAGTTCTGTGTGGTGAAGCCTCTGATGGCCGTGATTACCGTCATCCTGCAGGCCTTCGGCAAATACAGAGATGGAGACTTCAAGTGTGTCTGTTCAGCTCACTAATCAAACACACAGAGACTGATAGATAGTAAATCACACATCTCTCTCTCTCTCTCTGTGTCTGTGTTTCAGCGCGGCCAGCGGTTATTTATACGTGACCATCATCTATAACGTCTCGGTCAGTCTCTCGCTCTACGCTCTCTTCCTCTTCTACTTCGCCGCTCGGGATCTGCTGGAGCCGTACGGCCCCATGCTGAAGTTCCTCATGGTCAAATCCGTCATCTTCCTCTCCTTCTGGCAGGGTGAGTCTTCATCACCTCGTCTGATAATCTGCACATCCTCTGACCTGACATCTGATTTTCCCAAATAAACACGTTAAAGAACATGTCAATATAACATCACTTTTAGGTGATGACAGAAAAATATATTTCCTTTTTGTTTTGTTGGGATGTTGTTGTCATTGAACTACATAGTATTGTTAAATAATGAATATAATCCTGTAATAAAACTGCAGTTGTTTTGTAACATGCATTACAGTTTTATTTATATCTGTAAACATTAGAAATGCTTGGGAATCATTATGTTTGCTGTAGGGATGCTGCTGGCGATTCTGGAGAAATGTGGCACGATTCCTCGCATAAACTCTCCTGATGTCAGCGTGGGGGAGGGGACTGTTGCCGCCGGTTACCAGAACTTCATCATCTGCATCGAGATGTTCTTCGCCGCTCTGGCGCTCAGACACGCGTTCACTTACAAGGTCTACATGGACAAGAGACTCGACATCCAGGGTGACTGCATTTGACACTGTTTTCATGATTAGTTTAGACCAGATTCGGATTCACACACTCAATTCAACTCGATTCGGATTCTGTTGGGTATTTTCACACTTGCGAGATGCTTTCAGTTTTCACTAGCGTGCCGCCGAGAGCCTGTGACAGAGACATATTTCAGTGAATTCTTCAATGTTTCTAACTGATCTTTCTCTTTTTTTTTTCTTTGTTTGTTTCCATTCTCAAAAATTAATTTCAATGTGGATGTGCTTGTTGTTTTTCTGTATTTTGTGTCCATCTCTGTCTCTCTCAGGTTGTGTTCCTGTCTATGGCCAGTACGGTAGGTTTACTCCATTTTATGTTTTCACGGTCTTCATTTAAAGGTGCTGCATGTAAGTTTTTGACTCTACTAAAGCATAAAAATGCAATGTTTGCAGATATTTAAGAAACATGCTAAGTTAACATACTTGTTTATCTGAAAAACAATGCTGTAAAACCCGCCCACTGCCAGTTTACTCAATTGTATTTTACCAGGTTGCCAGTTTACGGAAAACAGTGTATTTAATTTCGTTCGTTGTCTAGTGTGATCATTCCTGTTGGTGTCATCAATCTGGAAACCTGCAGGTCTCAAGTCTGAGGAAGAGGGTCTGCGTGAAAAAAAACCCTCAATATTTTGAATTTGGACTGCAATACCTAGCTCAACCACTCGGTGTCATCCTACATACAGCACCTTTAATGCATAATTCATTTTAATACAAATTCTATGAGTCTGTATAAGGAACCTTTCATTTTATTTAACTCATTATTTATTTAATTCACTCCTCACAAACTTTATTTGAATAGGGAAAGAAAATTGCCCTGCAAGTGGTTTGAAGTTTTTGTGTGCTCAGTAAACCTGTGTTTCAGGTCGCTGTGCTCCCATGAGCATCTCCAGCAGTCTGAAGGAGACGATAAATCCGGGCGACATGCTTCAGGACGCTATCCATAACTTCTCTCCGGCGTATCAGCAGTACACCCAGCAGAGCCGCTCCAAGCCGCTGAGCCGCTCCAACAGCTGCAGCAACGAGAAAACTCTGCTGCTCAGCTCCGACGACGAGTTCTGACACGTTCACTTACAAACAGTGAGATGATGATCGCGATGCCTACATAGACAGCATGTTTAGGCAGCATCAGTGCTTCCAGACAGAACGCAGCAAAACTACTCTATGCTACCTTGTGTTAGATCATTGTGGCCAAAATATTGAGAGAGAATACTTTAACCCAGTGGTTCTCAAACCTTTCAAATGAACTTAACCACCACTGATCAAATCAGAGCACAAATCATTCTACTAACAGAAGAGGAAGAATGTTCTCAAAGTTACAAACTTATCTTCTCAAAGTGTTAGCACAAAAGCATTTGTTCATCATTCATTGTTCACAGAACATGAAATGATTTAATTGGAAGTTTGTGTAACAGTTTTAAATGTTACAACTTGTTCCGGAATGTTCAGAGAACGTTCTTATAATGTTTCTACATTGGAAGTTTGTGTAACAGTTTTAAATGTTACAACTTGTTCCGGAATGTTCACAGAACGTTCTTATAATGTTTCTACAACGATAAAGCGTAATATTTCCCAAAGTCACATAACCAAGAGAAAATATTTTTTAAAAACTAGGCATTCATGACATACTCATAACTTAAGAAAAGTAGCGAAACATATTCAAAAGTACAGCCGATTTTGATTAATATCATATTTTGATCAATATCAATAACACAGTAGTTCAGATAAATCATGAAATCCAATCTTTTTTCCCCTCATTCTTCTATAAGCAAATCGTTGTTTCAAGTAATATCTGCATACATTCGAAAGCGACTCAAAACAATTTAGTATTCATGCCAGACCAGCGTGTGGCGCTGTAATTCTGCCACAAAGATACACTCAAATTGGAGAAGAAGCACATAAACCTTGGGTGCTGTATACAAACCAAACACAACGACAAGACGAACATGGAACAATACTCTCATTACATTATTTATTAACCCTACTACATTATTTATATTGGTTAGCTAATAAAAATACAGTCGTTTATTGTTCATGTTGTTGTTGCTGTCATGTGACATAGTGTCTGACTAGGGAGACATCATCGTTCAACAAAATATACGGATTGGCTGGAACCCGGTTTATAAAAATAGCTCAGGCTCCCCAAACTGCTGCCTGTGTAGAGCGTCTCAAATCACTCACTAATGAGGGTGTATTAGCTGTAGTAGATGTGAAAGAGTGAGACAGACTGGAGGATGATTAGGAATCATAATGAAGTGCCATATAAACACAAACGCTCCTCTCGGCACTTTCTACATGTATATGAGGGTAACGTTAAGATTTATTTACATGAAGTATCTAGATTATAAACTGCTGCATCATAAACTCCAGGAGGATCTAGTTCATGACTGAAATGCCTTATTAAACATCTGTTCCTCTCATGTGGTTCACACTGGATTGAGAACTTTACCATAGTCAATAGCTGCAGATTTTGAATGAATCAGTTTGATGTCTCTCAGTTTTCTCTTCGCTCTTGAATGTTTTCCTGCTGTTTTATTCCGACTGAAATCTCTGATGTAAAGATGAGTGAAATACAGATGGGACTCAGATTAAACCTCGCAGATGTTTGAAAGCAGCTGTGTGAAGCTCCTTCAGATAATTGTCCTCTTTCATTTGAGCGTCTTTTGTTATTTTTTTTAACAATTTTTTGTAATCTCTCTATCTAGCTTTACATCTAATTATCATAAGGTTTGTAGACAGAAATTCTCGAAGCATTTTTAAT
Organism: Carassius carassius; assembly: GCF_963082965.1. NCBI lineage: Eukaryota > Metazoa > Chordata > Actinopteri > Cypriniformes > Cyprinidae > Carassius > Carassius carassius. The sequence goes on from NC_081755.1 coordinate 48,532,706, forward strand.
GTACCTGCTAAGAAAACTAAATGATATTCTTTTAACATAATCCACTCTGCTTGGTGAAGCTTCTGTTTTCACAGTTTATAACATGACATATATATTATTACTCTACCAGACTAAAGTTTTTCAACAGTAAGATGTTTTATAAAGACGTCTGCTCACCAAGCCTGCATTTATTTGATCCAACGTAGTCTACAGCAAAAACAGTAATGTTGTGAAATAGTTTTTCTATTTAAAACAATGGATTTCTTTTTTATATATTGTAAAATGTAATGTATTTCTGTGATTTCAAAGCTGAATTTTTAGCATCATTACTCCAGTCACACGATCCTTCAGAAATCATTCAAATATTCTGATTAGAATGTTCTAATATGATTTATTATTATTATTATTATTATTATGTTGAAAACATCAGAGTATATATTTTTCAGGTTTCTTTGATGAATAGGAAGTTTAGAAGTTTGGCTTTTTTATATATATATATATTCTTTTATAGAAAAAAGACCACTTTATCTTTATCACTTGTATCTTTTACTTGCTTTATCATCACTTTTGATTAATTTAAAGCATACTTGCTAATATATATATATATATATATATATATATAAATTTGTATTTCTTCCCAAAACACACACACACACACACACACACACAAAAGTTTACATAATATATGTTTGTGTCCTGTGTATATCTATTATTTCTATAGTAAACACACAAACACATGTATATATTTCAGAAAAAATAGGCTATGTCTATATATTAAATATATTTATTTATTATCTAAATTATATTATTATAAATAAAGAGTAAATATTTTCTAAATATATACTGTATGTGTGTGTATTTATATATGCACATAATAAATATACACAGAACACATTATGCAAACAAAAGTAAAATATAAAGCAGTTATTTGATGCCGGCAGAGTTTCTGATAAAACCTGACTTTAAAAAAGAGATTAAGATTAAGCATGTGTGTTTTTGTGTTACATTAAGTGATCCCCTGAGGATTGTTCTGCTGGGGAAATGTGTGAGAAAATAAACTTCATATTAGGACGAGCAGTGTTTGACACTGGAGCTCCTCCAGATGTTATAGAGAGAGTCAAGATTGAGCATAAGAAAATAGTTACTGTTTTCTTTAGCTTGATCATAAAAACAAGGTATGGGGCTCTATAGTATTGCTACTATTAGAGAACATCCTTAGAGAAAACAGTGAAGAATATACAGATGATACAGAGGGATCATCATTTGAGGAAGATTGGAGCAGATCTTTTACTTCACTCAGAATAAGGGAGGAAAAGGACGATTTGGATGCAGACGGTGATTGTAAATTTTCCTGCTATTGTATCACCAGGCATGGTTCATGAATTCGCTGTCTCTCTCTCTTGTCTGTGTTTGTGTTGATGTGGGTGGAGCCGCCGATCACTGGGCTCATCAGCTCTGCAATCAGGACTAATCAGTACGCCAGCTGCAGAGGATCTGCACTGACTATTTAGTCTCTCTGTTTTCCCATTGTCTTTTGTCAGATCGTTGTTTGGATGTCGGTTCTGTTTCCCGCCTGTTCAGTTTCCTCGCTGTTAGTCCTGCACGTCTGCCCTCTCGTCTTCACCATCTCCCGGATTATCACCGCCGTCAACTTCCTGATTGTCGTTTGTCTTCACTCACCTCCCAGGATCTTCCCACTGGACTGGGCTGTACCACAGCGTCCCTGTGTCACTGAGTGTTGGCCTCCTCGGACTTTGTTTTCATCATCATCATCATCATCATCATCCCTGTTTCACATTTATTTATAAAACTCTCTTACTTGCTGTTGAATCCATCTCATCATTTCATCACAACTCCCCTTACGATAAAGACGTTTATTCAAGTGTGCTATTACTATGCTTCTTTTAAACTAAAAATAGGAAAGTATGCTTTTAGTTTACTTTTTATGTACAGAAATGGCCTTTATGTACTTCTCGGAAATATACTTAAAATTACATTTAAGTATACTTGACTTATACTTAGAAAAAGTCAAAATATGTTAGAGCTATACTTGTGCTCCTAGAATCTGTGTTTTCATTATTATACTGTAGAGGGCGCTAGTACACATTTTCTGTACAGAATTTACAAAACAACACAAGTGAAGAAGAAAAAGAAACAAATACTAACACATGTAACACTAACACGATCATCTGACATGAAACTGAAAACATCAAAACTGTAACATTTTGGAATAAAATGTTGACTGATGAAGAGGTAATAATTACAGTCAAGTTTTGGGGAGTTGATCGACTCCATCTTTGTTTTGATCATCATTCTGAATCCAATTTATAGACTATGTTTAAAGTAATGGCTCGCACTGGACTGAAAGTGGAAAAGCGGCTACTGACCAGACTCAACCCTGCTTAGCTTCAGTGGCGACCAGTCTTGTGCTGCAGGGTGATATGGCTGTGGTCTAAAACAACAACAAAAACATGTATTACATAATGAAGTAAAACAGAACTGCTGCTCACATAGACGAGTTTTGACATGCTCAGATACAACTTCAGCACATCATTTTCCATTCCTCTCATGTATGTACTTCTGTATGTCTATCTTATCTAAGAGATCCTTCTGAGATCACAAACACATAGGCAGAGATTCCTTGCTGAAAGAGGTTTTTTTTACATTATTAAGTTTCCAAGCAATGGGGGAGAGAAAAAATATATCTGAAGAAGATATATCTGAAGATGAAAAGCATGTCTTAAAAAAAGCCATGAAAACAAAATAATATGTTGAAATTTTTTTATACGTATGGAACTGACAAAAGATTTGAGTAATTTAAAGAATAGAAGAATTCGGTCAGATAAAGGCTCAGTAAGCAAGGTTTTTGTCGAACAATATAGTTTTATAAAAAGGCCAGCTATAAAGAAAGATCCACTGTTGAGCAGCAATAAGTTATTTGAAGCATAGCATAGAGTGAGTGACACAAGGATCAATGTGTTTTCAATGTGGATACATGTTCTTCTCATGAATAAGACACACAAAGAACCTCTGACTGCAAACGGAGAAGCTTCAGTCCTGCTTATCTGATGATGATTACTGAACACTAACTATATCCCACGAAAAATACAAATAAATGATTTAAAGAAAATAAGAAATAAACACTTTATTATGGTTATAGGACATTTAATGACGTGTAATTGACCAATGACTTTCATGTGTGCAAGTTCCCTCCTAAACGGGAGGAGTTTATCTGAACACACATAAAGAGAGAGTCTGAATCTGACCGGTTAGAGAAAGCTGCTCAGTAGTAATTATGATGCTGCTTATGTCATGATGATTTATGACTTTGACCTTTGACCTTTTGACAGGTTGAACTTCCGGTGACCTTATGATGGATGGGTTGAACTTCCGAAATGAGTTCAGGGGCTAACCTATGACCGTTTCCCACGCATCGATCATGCGGTTTTGACAGAAAGTTTTACCCTATTGACCTAGTTAGTACTAAATTATAGTTTTTGACGGCTAGTTTAAACGGTAAAGGAAACACTCCCCACGCATCGATCAAGTGGTTTTGACAGAAAGTTTTACCCTATTGACCTAGTTAGTTCTAAATCATGGTTTTAGGAAACCCTCCCGATGCATCGATCATGTGGTTTTGACAGAAGCTGTTTGAACTTTGTGTCAGTTAGCTTGTTTGAAGTTTGTGCCAGCTAACTTGTTTGAACTTTATCCCAGTTATACGGTTATGTGTGTGTGTGTGTGTGTGTGATTATATGGCTTCTCCACCCTCCCATTACATTCCTGAGCAGTGTATAAATGGGATCGGTGTGTTCTACGTTTATATATAAAACATTATATAATTTATATAATATAATAATTATGCTAAAGTTGGAAACATTTTAGTTATTTCATATATGTGACATTCAGTTATTTCACATTTATATATAAAACATTCTATAATTTATATAATATTTATATAATTTATATAATATAATAATTATCATGCTAAAGTTGAAAACATTTTAGTTATTTCACATTTATATATATATATATATATATATATATATATATATATATATATATATATATATATATATAAAACATTATATAATTTATATATAAAACATTATATAAATTACTAAAACAATTAAAGGTTTAAAACACATTTTAGTTATTTCATATATGAGACATTCAGTTATTTCACATTTATATATATAACATTCTATAATTTATATAATATAATTAATTAAAGGTTTAAAAAACATTTTAGTTATTTCATATATGTGACATTCAGTTATCTCACATTTATATATAAAACATTCTATAATTTATATATTAGAATTATCATGCTAAAGTTGAAAAAGAAAAACATTTAAGTTATTTCACATTTATATATAAAACATTCTATAATTTATATAATATAATAATTATCATGCTAAAGTTGAAAACATTTTAGTTATTTCATATATGTGACATTGTTATTTCACATATATATATATAAAACATTATATAATTTATATGATATAATTAATTATGCTAAGGTTGAAAAACATTTCAGTTATTTAACATTTATATATAAAACAGCCTATAATTTATATAATATAATAATTATCATGCTAAAGTTGAAAACATTTTAGTTATTTCACATTTATATATAAAACATTCTATAATTTATATAATATTTATATAATTTATATAATATAATTATCATGCTAAAGTTGAAAAACATGCCGTTCTTTATATTCTATCTTTTATATAATATACATAATCTGAAAGCAATTTAAATAAGGTTGAAAAACATTGTGTTCTTTTAAAAAGGTTATACATGAAACGTTTATAAAAAATATACTGAAACCGACTGTTTCAGATAAAACAAGATCCATTTTTAGGGGGCAGAAGAAGCTGTTTTCATATCAGCTTTGATCCTGACCCTCTGTGTCCCACTGTCTACGTCTGCACGCTACAGTGCACACTCGTCCGAATTTACTACAAAATCACAATATCTTCAAAGCCATTGCTAATTAAAACTAACGTATCTCACGCAGGAGTACCGTGTTTTGACAGTTTTCTGACGGTTCACCTATGAATTACGGTTGGTGCGCGGCTAGCATCTCTTGTACCCCTCTCTCTCTCCCTCTCATACATTCATTCGTCTCCAAGTCTTATTTTCTTCTTTTAATGAATATAAACACATTATACATTCGCAAACAATATAAAACAAAACATTTACATTAGTTTTAGTCATCACTAAAAATATACATTTTACCAGGATCAGGGAAAAAATATATAATTAAACAGAACAAAGAATATGGTCTATTGAGGAACCCGGATGTGTCGTTGACACAATTCAGTTAAATTCATTTCACATTAATCGTTGCAAAACATTTTCTATATTATATTTAAAACCTTTTATATCCATCTTTATATCATATCTTTTTCAAAAAGCTGTTTAATTATTTATTTTAACCGTACACCTACAGTAGCACCACACACTAAAATGCTGCATGCACGTACATTTTTTTTATTAAATTTAGTTTTTAAGCGATCTGAATTATGACTACCCTATACATTTAATCATAAACCACACGTACCGTGTTATATCACTATAATATCCATTCCACTATACAATTTTGTATTCTGATAAACCAAATAAACAAGCGGACATACGCATGAACATATCAAGTTAAAAAGAGACTTATCTCTATTTTAAAAAATATGAAAAAATAAATAAATAAAATTATATATGACAACGTGTTACTAAACCAGAACACACGTTTTAAACAAGTATTCATCATGTTTATAAAACACATCGCAGTAACAGACATGTTACTAAACCAAACCAAATCATTTATCATACATTTTTAATCATGTATTCAACATATACTTATAACACCAATGTCTGGGGGAGGGCAAAATACCTCCAGTCACCCCAAAACCCACTCAGACTCCAGGGGTTAAAGAATATGGAAATAAATAATTATATAATGACATCATCATCCTAAAGCAATTCATTAAACAAAAAAAGTATAACTTAAAAAAAAGATCACTTATTTTAAATGTGATAGCATAGTATATAAAATAAACATTTCTGATGATACATATAAAAAATATCCCTTACATATCCCTTACATAGACCGGGGAGAGATGTCCAAACATGAATGAAATATCCCAAAATAAAATAATACGACTTAAAAAAATAAAAGTAAAATGTTTAAATCATAAACAGAATCTCACAGGTCCAAGTTGGGGTATTCTCCTGTATGTGAGACCTGAGGGGGGTGCTTCCCACACCCCGCGCGTGGCGAGGGTGGAGTTCCAGACCGCATGATCTAAGCCAGAGGGGTACATTATTTCAAAGTTAACATTAATGTAATGTTTGAATAATCAGTACCCTCACTACATCTGATGTAATTCATTACATCTGTTTAAATGTTTCTTAATTCAACAAAATGATGATATATATTACCTAAAATATTTAGATTTTTATATATTATATAATAATTATTTATATCATATCATATATATATAATTATATTATATTAGATGCGTTATGCATTAATCACTTTAGATTCTTTAAAGTTCTTATTTTTTGCATGATCTTCAAAGTTTTTAATACCATCTTTCTGTCTCCCTCTCCCTCTCTCACACGGACACACTGACACACACACACACACACACACACACACACACACACACACACACACACACACACACACACACACACACACACACACACACACAGACAATGAAACATGATGCCAAAGTCTTTCTGTATGTTTTAAAAATAAAGCTAAAAATATTGATTTTGCTTTAAATGTATGCTACATTTGTTTGTCGCAGCATAGACTGTGAAGTTTAGATGAAGTTGATTGATCTTTTAGAAGAATTCTTTCAGAGAAAGACCCTCGATCGTATTCACCCATTAAAGATGGTTCAGGAGAGATGGGTTTCTGGACCCACGCATCCTAGAGATGTAATTTATGTGCGTTGCTACGGTCGTAAACCTTTCACATATCTACGGTACTTTCAGACACAGAGCAGGAAAGACATTTGCAGGGCCTCTGTTTAACCGTTCCAAAATACCTCCATTTAAAAGCAAAATTAAAATATAAAAATGACCGCCTGTACAGCTGTAGTTCTATTTTATATTAAAAGTATCCTTACTATCCATATTATATTCTTTATTTAAAACGATATATTTAACCGGCAGTATCCCCCCAACGTGTTTTCCATCAGTTGTTTGGCCTTCGGGCTTTTTACGTAGTGCTTTTCAGTTACTGTAAGATCGCTTTACACTAGTGTAATGAAAGTTAACTTTTCTTAAAGTTTATAGTTGTATTTTACTGTATCCGCATCCTTCTATCCTGTAGATTGTATGCGTACTGTAAAATAACAAATATACATTTTGCTTAAAGTCAGTAAAATAATTACACCTACGATTTGAAACGTGTTTAAACACATTGTGTGTCACTAAAGCAAGGCACGCCGTCTATCGTCTTATTTTTTTAAATAACCTGATGACCAGCATTGTTTCTTCATATAATTTATGCCCCCGAGTGCTTTTCTCACACGAGTAGAAAACTCTTTCTCTTTGGATGTGTTTGGCAGAAACATAATTTCTACATCAGAAAATTTTTTAAATGTACGACTGAACTTTTCTCATTCGACAGAAATACTATTTTCAAATTATTTACCCGGCCTATGACACTAGGTGTAAATGTTCTTACCTAGAACAGAAAACATACGCTTTGATTATTTTGTAGGCATCGTGTAATGTTAAATGGTTTACTAAAAAAATTAAAGCACCGGCAGCTGTGATTTTCAAAATGAAAGACATGTACGAGCTAAGGATGTGTCAACTATTATCATCATTTCCTTTTGACCCGGATAATACGGTAATTAATTTTCTATGCGAGTGACACAATATACAGTTCTCATACTATTGGTGTAAATAGCCGTGCTAAAACATTTATGACTATTTTTGCAGGCCAGCAGATCATGTCAAGGGTGTTTCACATCTAAGAATCACAATGTTTTGTAAATGACATTTTTCTTACACCTCGAGATTTAACCGTATCAAGATTTTGGGCGACCGTTCGCAATTTCATCATTTCGTCATCGTAATAGGAATAAATGAAAATTAAGAAATTAAGTTACAGTTTTTCTCTTCGAGATATTTCTTTTAGCGCAACTTTGTGTCTGTCCAAAAAGTGTGATCGCATGAAGCATCGACGCAAAAATGAAGTCTAGCTGTTTTACACTTAAAACTATTACAACATCAAACGTTACACTCGTTTAAGTTTCCACACTCTTGTTGAGATACATTTTTTTATCCATAACCTTTCGTGTATTCGAGCGACCAAATCACTAAGAAAGACAGTATAGCAAGAAAACTAACGTTTACAACGCATATAGAATTTAGGTTTTTTTTTTATTTGTAAATTATATTTTTATTACTCCGTTAGATTTAGTCATCGTGTTCGGATAGCCGATGACACAATTCACATTCTGTTTTAAGACTCCTGTAAGTTCATGCTAACTCTCGCGTGGGAAAGAGAGCGGGGTGAGCGCATTCTATTCATTTAAGAACAATTATTAAACATTTGCCCAAACTTTTTTATTATTTTGACAAAACACAACACGACGACATTAAAGATTGTTATCAGTTCCTACGGCCACCTTCTTTGATTCAAATAAAGCAACATCTCTGGTGTACGTGTGTATGTGCTAAACATCTTTGCTTCTCCACTTCTGACAGATTTGTTAGATGGGCTACCGTTGTAATACAAACACATTTGAGAACTACGATGTTCTCACTTTTGTAACGGTTATAGAAAAATGCCATACACACTTTTGCATTTCATAATTCAGTGATTTTAGCTGTAATGAGCACATGAGACAAAAATTGTCAATGTGTGACTCGTAAACATGAATAATTTTATTTATTTATTTATTTTTACCAGAGATAGTCGACCGATCTGTTGACACGTTGTTTTGCAGTTTTCTGATGAAGAGTTTTCTCTGACCGCGGTCAAACATACACTGCCTGTTCATAGGAATTTTACAGCATAAAAATATCACCCCTACATCTAGAGCTCTTGTTCATATAGCCGATGACGACGTTCACATTTTACTCGTCGTACTCGTTTCAACATTTCCGCTTGACATTAAAGAGTAGACCTATGCGTACGCCCCTTCGGTCGTAAGCATTATCATCTACCGCGTGCTGAGATTTTTCTGCTTTGTCCACTTTTGACGGATTTGCTAGAGGGACTATGTCACCTCGTTGTAACGTGATTACGTTTAAGATCCATAAGATTGCACTACATTCACCTGAAAAGGTTATAGACTTACTCTTTTATACAGGAAAACGCGTATCAGAATAACAAATACCTAATAGTGAAATCCAGTATTCTAAACTATTGTGAAAGTTTTAATGCAACTCTGTAAATAGCTTTTTTTTTCTACTACTGTATACATTATTGTTTGGTTGTCTTTGTACGGTACTTCAATCAATAAACCACTGTTGATAAGTCGTTCATTTAAGTGAGAGACGGGATGATTTTGACTGTTTCAGTCATTCATCGTGTTTAAGGTCTGATCCGGAAACTGCGCTACGACTGGAACTGCGCTCTGTCACGTCTAAATAACCCGTTGTTCTTTAAGAAAACACGAGGCGACCAGTTTCTGACATCTATTAATTCACTTCATTTTTTCACAACCGCAAATGTTTTGTTTAGCATACATATTAGTTTTAGTCAGTTACATAGGCCTCACGCATGAAGTTTATAGTTATTTTAAATAATTATGATAGAGTTACAGGTTTAGGTTAGTGTGGCGCCTGTAAGCGGTGAAAACTTCAAGCATCATCGACGACGGTGTTACTCAAACAGCCCATAGCGTTATCTTTTAACAAACTATTGTATTGCGCGTTACTAAGACAAAATCTGTAACAGCGTTCATTAATATGTTGAAATGAAAATAAACATACAAAACTTTATAATGACCGCGAGTTTAGTATAGCCTAACACCGCATAGACAAATGTTTGTTCTAACTCTTTCGCCCTAAAATTGCGAGATTTCTTGACTTTGCCGTGTTTAACGGACTCTAGATCTCATCGCGCCGTAGCGAACTGTAAACCACACACTTTCTCATCGCATTACGCTAAGAAAACAGCACATGGTTAAAGCTATTACACCATAAACTGTCTAAAGTTGTTAATGTACAAGCACAGTAAACTATTTCTACAAAAAATATCATCGCACCAGTTTTTTTTGTTTTTTTTTGCGTATGATACATCGTTCAACAATACTTTTGCACACTCATTCGACTGTATTTATTACCGCCGTTCTCACGTTCCTGCTGTTCATAATGTATATATAATCCTTCATTGCATTCATATTTATATTCTGTATATACTCCGATCGATATTGTACGTATATAGCAACTACACTGTACTTTCTGTATGTCATAGCTTTACTTACTCTGCACTTTTATGAATATAAAACACTATATTCTCGCGCTTCTGGTTAGATGCTAACTGCATTTCATTAGCTCTGGACTTGTACTCTGCATAATGACAATAAAGTCGAATCTAATCTAAACAAGTACAATCGTACGCTTCCAGGACTTTGCTCATTCTTTCTGTTTAAATTTGTTTAAACGGACTTTCACATTCTTATTTTCACCAACTAAGTGTAATTTCCTAGGCCTCGCGGATTGTTTTTCTAGTTTTGCCGTCAATCCCTTTGTTCATACGCAGCGATATCTCTGTGAATCTGCTTGATTTCATAAAATATTTTATCTCTTACGTTATATCATTATACTATCCTAGTTTATATCAGATACAAGTTTGTTTCTTCATATTTCTCGCGAGTCAAACCGTAACCAAGCCCCCTTCACCCTCCTCCGCTTTTGTGTGCAACACCCCCATTTCAACAATCAACCAAGCAACATTTGATACGTAGAAACAAGACCGCTCATTTTTATTTTTTGTTCGAATGTACAGAAGATCCGCCACTACTTCCTCGTGACTACGGCTAGTCTTTATCCCCTGTGAGCGGCTGGCCTCATAAACTCTGCAGTTATCGCAGGTTTTCTTATGATCCGCGAACATCTTGTCAATCAAACTTCAACATCTTGTCAATCAAAACATTATCTACGTGGACTGACAGAATCGGCTTCAGCGATCAAAACGATCAAAAAATTGCACAAGGCCCGGATAGTCGTGGATTTTAAAAACACTCGGTTTACGTCTTGGAATAAATTCTGAAAAGGATGTCTGCCACTACCAGCGCTGGTGCGGATGAGCGAGTGGAGTGCGGCTGTGCCGAAGGAAAGATGTGTCCTGTAAAAGCCAACATAGACTCTATGTTTAAACAATGTTACAGAGAGCAAATGATCGATCTGATGCGTAAAATCATAGACGATGCGTCTGATCCGAATCATGATTGTACGACGGATTCCAAGCGCGTAACAAATCTCAAGAAAGAAATGGACGTTGTAAGAAGCCTGAAAAATAATCCATGGCCCGATTTGTCGAGCTTGTATACGACCAGCAAGGCACCGATTTGTGTAACGACCAGAAAGATTCTGTATGTGACGGCCGAATGTAGTGACGAGATGTACATTAACGAGACTCTCTGTCTGTGTACGTGCATAACGGATTTGTGTGTGATGTTAGTCGCTAAACATTATGGGTTCGCGATACATGAAATTATTGAAACCGTCGTCAATTTCATAATAGAACAAAACTTGAGGGCCTGCCGAGATTTTCTTTTCTGGCTAGATAACTTGTGATGTCATCACTATTATTTGTAATAACAATTTGATCACTTTCTTCATTACTTCATTGTATGCATGTAAATTCAACACTGTATTGTTGAAATAAAAGTTTGAATCCCTTCACTGTATATTCTTTCACCGAGTTCATTTTTTGGATTTTAATGATTTAGCATACGTTCGAAGAGACTTACAAATGAGTATACAGTCATGGATACTCTAACGGGGTAGAATGGACGGGAGTAGATGTAAGAGAAATATGAAGAAACAAACTTGTATCTGATATAAACTAGGATAGTATAATGATATAACGTAAGAGATAAAATATTTTATGAAATCAAGCAGATTCACAGAGATATCGCTGCGTATGAACAAAGGGATTGACGGCAAAACTAGAAAAACAATCCGCGAGGCCTAGGAAATTACACTTAGTTGGTGAAAATAAGAATGTGAAAGTCCGTTTAAACAAATTTAAACAGAAAGAATGAGCAAAGTCCTGGAAGCGTACGATTGTACTTGTTTAGATTAGATTCGACTTTATTGTCATTATGCAGAGTACAAGTCCAGAGCTAATGAAATGCAGTTAGCATCTAACCAGAAGCGCGAGAATATAGTGTTTTATATTCATAAAAGTGCAGAGTAAGTAAAGCTATGACATACAGAAAGTACAGTGTAGTTGCTATATACGTACAATATCGATCGGAGTATATACAGAATATAAATATGAATGCAATGAAGGATTATATATACATTATGAACAGCAGGAACGTGAGAACGGCGGTAATAAATACAGTCGAATGAGTGTGCAAAAGTATTGTTGAACGATGTATCATACGCAAAAAAAAAAAAAAAAAAACTGGTGCGATGATATTTTTTGTAGAAATAGTTTACTGTGCTTGTACATTAACAACTTTAGACAGTTTATGGTGTAATAGCTTTAACCATGTGCTGTTTTCTTAGCGTAATGCGATGAGAAAGTGTGTGGTTTACAGTTCGCTACGGCGCGATGAGATCTAGAGTCCGTTAAACACGGCAAAGTCAAGAAATCTCGCAATTTTAGGGCGAAAGAGTTAGAACAAACATTTGTCTATGCGGTGTTAGGCTATACTAAACTCGCGGTCATTATAAAGTTTTGTATGTTTATTTTCATTTCAACATATTAATGAACGCTGTTACAGATTTTGTCTTAGTAACGCGCAATACAATAGTTTGTTAAAAGATAACGCTATGGGCTGTTTGAGTAACACCGTCGTCGATGATGCTTGAAGTTTTCACCGCTTACAGGCGCCACACTAACCTAAACCTGTAACTCTATCATAATTATTTAAAATAACTATAAACTTCATGCGTGAGGCCTATGTAACTGACTAAAACTAATATGTATGCTAAACAAAACATTTGCGGTTGTGAAAAAATGAAGTGAATTAATAGATGTCAGAAACTGGTCGCCTCGTGTTTTCTTAAAGAACAACGGGTTATTTAGACGTGACAGAGCGCAGTTCCAGTCGTAGCGCAGTTTCCGGATCAGACCTTAAACACGATGAATGACTGAAACAGTCAAAATCATCCCGTCTCTCACTTAAATGAACGACTTATCAACAGTGGTTTATTGATTGAAATACCGTACAAAGACAACCAAACAATAATGTATACAGTAGTAGAAAAAAAAAGCTATTTACAGAGTTGCATTAAAACTTTCACAATAGTTTAGAATACTGGATTTCACTATTAGGTATTTGTTATTCTGATACGCCTTTTTCCTGTATATAAGAGTATGTCTATAACCTTTTCAGGTGAATGTAGTGCAATCTTATGGATCTTAAACGTAATCACGTTACAACGAGGTGACATAGTCCCTCTAGCAAATCCGTCAAAAGTGGACAAAGCAGAAAAATCTCAGCACGCGGTAGATGATAATGCTTACGACCGAAGGGGCGTACGCATAGGTCTACTCTTTAATGTCAAGCGGAAATGTTGAAACGAGTACGACGAGTAAAATGTGAACGTCGTCATCGGCTATATGAACAAGAGCTCTAGATGTAGGGGTGATATTTTTATGCTGTAAAATTCCTATGAACAGGCAGTGTATGTTTGACCGCGGTCAGAGAAAACTCTTCATCAGAAAACTGCAAAACAACGTGTCAACAGATCGGTCGACTATCTCTGGTAAAAATAAATAAATAAATAAAATTATTCATGTTTACGAGTCACACATTGACAATTTTTGTCTCATGTGCTCATTACAGCTAAAATCACTGAATTATGAAATGCAAAAGTGTGTATGGCATTTTTCTATAACCGTTACAAAAGTGAGAACATCGTAGTTCTCAAATGTGTTTGTATTACAACGGTAGCCCATCTAACAAATCTGTCAGAAGTGGAGAAGCAAAGATGTTTAGCACATACACACGTACACCAGAGATGTTGCTTTATTTGAATCAAAGAAGATGGCCGTATGAACTGATAACAATCTTTAATGTCGTCGTGTTGTGTTTTGTCAAAATAATAAAAAAGTTTGGGCAAATGTTTAATAATTGTTCTTAAATGAATAGAATGCGCTCACCCCGCTCTCTTTCCCACGCGAGAGTTAGCATGAACTTACAGGAGTCTTAAAACAGAATGTGAATTGTGTCATCGGCTATCCGAACACGATGACTAAATCTAACGGAGTAATAAAAATATAATTTACAAATAAAAAAAAAACCTAAATTCTATATGCGTTGTAAACGTTAGTTTTCTTGCTATACTGTCTTTCTTAGTGATTTGGTCGCTCGAATACACGAAAGGTTATGGATAAAAAAATGTATCTCAACAAGAGTGTGGAAACTTAAACGAGTGTAACGTTTGATGTTGTAATAGTTTTAAGTGTAAAACAGCTAGACTTCATTTTTGCGTCGATGCTTCATGCGATCACACTTTTTGGACAGACACAAAGTTGCGCTAAAAGAAATATCTCGAAGAGAAAAACTGTAACTTAATTTCTTAATTTTCATTTATTCCTATTACGATGACGAAATGATGAAATTGCGAACGGTCGCCCAAAATCTTGATACGGTTAAATCTCGAGGTGTAAGAAAAATGTCATTTACAAAACATTGTGATTCTTAGATGTGAAACACCCTTGACATGATCTGCTGGCCTGCAAAAATAGTCATAAATGTTTTAGCACGGCTATTTACACCAATAGTATGAGAACTGTATATTGTGTCACTCGCATAGAAAATTAATTACCGTATTATCCGGGTCAAAAGGAAATGATGATAATAGTTGACACATCCTTAGCTCGTACATGTCTTTCATTTTGAAAATCACAGCTGCCGGTGCTTTAATTTTTTTAGTAAACCATTTAACATTACACGATGCCTACAAAATAATCAAAGCGTATGTTTTCTGTTCTAGGTAAGAACATTTACACCTAGTGTCATAGGCCGGGTAAATAATTTGAAAATAGTATTTCTGTCGAATGAGAAAAGTTCAGTCGTACATTTAAAAAATTTTCTGATGTAGAAATTATGTTTCTGCCAAACACATCCAAAGAGAAAGAGTTTTCTACTCGTGTGAGAAAAGCACTCGGGGGCATAAATTATATGAAGAAACAATGCTGGTCATCAGGTTATTTAAAAAAATAAGACGATAGACGGCGTGCCTTGCTTTAGTGACACACAATGTGTTTAAACACGTTTCAAATCGTAGGTGTAATTATTTTACTGACTTTAAGCAAAATGTATATTTGTTATTTTACAGTACGCATACAATCTACAGGATAGAAGGATGCGGATACAGTAAAATACAACTATAAACTTTAAGAAAAGTTAACTTTCATTACACTAGTGTAAAGCGATCTTACAGTAACTGAAAAGCACTACGTAAAAAGCCCGAAGGCCAAACAACTGATGGAAAACACGTTGGGGGGATACTGCCGGTTAAATATATCGTTTTAAATAAAGAATATAATATGGATAGTAAGGATACTTTTAATATAAAATAGAACTACAGCTGTACAGGCGGTCATTTTTATATTTTAATTTTGCTTTTAAATGGAGGTATTTTGGAACGGTTAAACAGAGGCCCTGCAAATGTCTTTCCTGCTCTGTGTCTGAAAGTACCGTAGATATGTGAAAGGTTTACGACCGTAGCAACGCACATAAATTACATCTCTAGGATGCGTGGGTCCAGAAACCCATCTCTCCTGAACCATCTTTAATGGGTGAATACGATCGAGGGTCTTTCTCTGAAAGAATTCTTCTAAAAGATCAATCAACTTCATCTAAACTTCACAGTCTATGCTGCGACAAACAAATGTAGCATACATTTAAAGCAAAATCAATATTTTTAGCTTTATTTTTAAAACATACAGAAAGACTTTGGCATCATGTTTCATTGTCTGTGTGTGTGTGTGTGTGTGTGTGTGTGTGTGTGTGTGTGTGTGTGTGTGTGTGTGTGTGTGTGTGTGTGTGTGTCAGTGTGTCCGTGTGAGAGAGGGAGAGGGAGACAGAAAGATGGTATTAAAAACTTTGAAGATCATGCAAAAAATAAGAACTTTAAAGAATCTAAAGTGATTAATGCATAACGCATCTAATATAATATAATTATATATATATGATATGATATAAATAATTATTATATAATATATAAAAATCTAAATATTTTAGGTAATATATATCATCATTTTGTTGAATTAAGAAACATTTAAACAGATGTAATGAATTACATCAGATGTAGTGAGGGTACTGATTATTCAAACATTACATTAATGTTAACTTTGAAATAATGTACCCCTCTGGCTTAGATCATGCGGTCTGGAACTCCACCCTCGCCACGCGCGGGGTGTGGGAAGCACCCCCCTCAGGTCTCACATACAGGAGAATACCCCAACTTGGACCTGTGAGATTCTGTTTATGATTTAAACATTTTACTTTTATTTTTTTAAGTCGTATTATTTTATTTTGGGATATTTCATTCATGTTTGGACATCTCTCCCCGGTCTATGTAAGGGATATGTAAGGGATATTTTTTATATGTATCATCAGAAATGTTTATTTTATATACTATGCTATCACATTTAAAATAAGTGATCTTTTTTTTAAGTTATACTTTTTTTGTTTAATGAATTGCTTTAGGATGATGATGTCATTATATAATTATTTATTTCCATATTCTTTAACCCCTGGAGTCTGAGTGGGTTTTGGGGTGACTGGAGGTATTTTGCCCTCCCCCAGACATTGGTGTTATAAGTATATGTTGAATACATGATTAAAAATGTATGATAAATGATTTGGTTTGGTTTAGTAACATGTCTGTTACTGCGATGTGTTTTATAAACATGATGAATACTTGTTTAAAACGTGTGTTCTGGTTTAGTAACACGTTGTCATATATAATTTTATTTATTTATTTTTTCATATTTTTTAAAATAGAGATAAGTCTCTTTTTAACTTGATATGTTCATGCGTATGTCCGCTTGTTTATTTGGTTTATCAGAATACAAAATTGTATAGTGGAATGGATATTATAGTGATATAACACGGTACGTGTGGTTTATGATTAAATGTATAGGGTAGTCATAATTCAGATCGCTTAAAAACTAAATTTAATAAAAAAAATGTACGTGCATGCAGCATTTTAGTGTGTGGTGCTACTGTAGGTGTACGGTTAAAATAAATAATTAAACAGCTTTTTGAAAAAGATATGATATAAAGATGGATATAAAAGGTTTTAAATATAATATAGAAAATGTTTTGCAACGATTAATGTGAAATGAATTTAACTGAATTGTGTCAACGACACATCCGGGTTCCTCAATAGACCATATTCTTTGTTCTGTTTAATTATATATTTTTTCCCTGATCCTGGTAAAATGTATATTTTTAGTGATGACTAAAACTAATGTAAATGTTTTGTTTTATATTGTTTGCGAATGTATAATGTGTTTATATTCATTAAAAGAAGAAAATAAGACTTGGAGACGAATGAATGTATGAGAGGGAGAGAGAGAGGGGTACAAGAGATGCTAGCCGCGCACCAACCGTAATTCATAGGTGAACCGTCAGAAAACTGTCAAAACACGGTACTCCTGCGTGAGATACGTTAGTTTTAATTAGCAATGGCTTTGAAGATATTGTGATTTTGTAGTAAATTCGGACGAGTGTGCACTGTAGCGTGCAGACGTAGACAGTGGGACACAGAGGGTCAGGATCAAAGCTGATATGAAAACAGCTTCTTCTGCCCCCTAAAAATGGATCTTGTTTTATCTGAAACAGTCGGTTTCAGTATATTTTTTATAAACGTTTCATGTATAACCTTTTTAAAAGAACACAATGTTTTTCAACCTTATTTAAATTGCTTTCAGATTATGTATATTATATAAAAGATAGAATATAAAGAACGGCATGTTTTTCAACTTTAGCATGATAATTATATTATATAAATTATATAAATATTATATAAATTATAGAATGTTTTATATATAAATGTGAAATAACTAAAATGTTTTCAACTTTAGCATGATAATTATTATATTATATAAATTATAGGCTGTTTTATATATAAATGTTAAATAACTGAAATGTTTTTCAACCTTAGCATAATTAATTATATCATATAAATTATATAATGTTTTATATATATATATGTGAAATAACAATGTCACATATATGAAATAACTAAAATGTTTTCAACTTTAGCATGATAATTATTATATTATATAAATTATAGAATGTTTTATATATAAATGTGAAATAACTTAAATGTTTTTCTTTTTCAACTTTAGCATGATAATTCTAATATATAAATTATAGAATGTTTTATATATAAATGTGAGATAACTGAATGTCACATATATGAAATAACTAAAATGTGTTTTAAACCTTTAATTGTTTTAGTAATTTATATAATGTTTTATATATAAATTATATAATGTTTTATATATATATATATATATATATAAATGTGAAATAACTAAAATGTTTTCAACTTTAGCATGATAATTATTATATTATATAAATTATATAAATATTATATAAATTATAGAATGTTTTATATATAAATGTGAAATAACTGAATGTCACATATATGAAATAACTAAAATGTTTCCAACTTTAGCATAATTATTATATTATATAAATTATATAATGTTTTATATATAAACGTAGAACACACCGATCCCATTTATACACTGCTCAGGAATGTAATGGGAGGGTGGAGAAGCCATATAATCACACACACACACACACACACATAACCGTATAACTGGGATAAAGTTCAAACAAGTTAGCTGGCACAAACTTCAAACAAGCTAACTGACACAAAGTTCAAACAGCTTCTGTCAAAACCACATGATCGATGCATCGGGAGGGTTTCCTAAAACCATGATTTAGAACTAACTAGGTCAATAGGGTAAAACTTTCTGTCAAAACCACTTGATCGATGCGTGGGGAGTGTTTCCTTTACCGTTTAAACTAGCCGTCAAAAACTATAATTTAGTACTAACTAGGTCAATAGGGTAAAACTTTCTGTCAAAACCGCATGATCGATGCGTGGGAAACGGTCATAGGTTAGCCCCTGAACTCATTCCGGAAGTTCAACCCATCCATCATAAGGTCACCGGAAGTTCAACCTGTCAAAAGGTCAAAGGTCAAAGTCATAAATCATCATGACATAAGCAGCATCATAATTACTACTCTGCTCACATCTCAGCGCAGAACGAACTCAACTCACCAGTAAGCTAAACTGAAGGTATAACAGAAAAAGGTAAGTGAAGAATCACGCTAGAATGCATTTACAAATGGACTTTCTAAGACTAAAATATAAATCATTAGCTAGCTATTTTTCAGCCTGTGCATTTAAGACATTTAGTGCAAAGTTATTTTCATTCTTTTTGTTTTGTCGGCCTGTCAGCAGCTTTTAATATGTGGGACTTCACAAACAGTAACTGTAACCTCTCTGACTGGTTCCCCCCTCATCTGATTGTTTTTAGTATGGATCCAGTGGGAGTGAATGTGATAGAAACGGCAGCTCTTGGAAGACCCTTCCAGCTGGGCATGTTATATGACTGGAGAAAGGATGCACTAATACCAGGTACCACAAAATAAACTTCTAATGGTCTAATGTCATGCCAAAAAAGAGGTGTATATTGTTGTGTTATAAGGCACAAGAAACAATGCAAATCAGATTAGTGTAGAGTGTGTTGAAATTAAATTAAAATTAAAATTAAAGATAAAATGTATGCATTTAGCAGACGCTTTTATCCAAAGCGACTTACAGTGCATTCAGGCTAACAATTTCTACCTATCATGTGTTCCCGGGGAATCGAACCCCCAACCTTGCATTTGCTTGCTAACGCAATGCTCTACCACTTGAGCTACAGGAACACTTAAATTTAAATTGTTTAAATTAGTAATCATAATGTCTCTCATATGTTATTGTTGGGGGGGGGGGGGGGTTCTTTTGTGTTATTCTGTTTGGGGAAACTTACAAATATACATTGCTCTACATGCTCTAAGTGTGCAATGATTTGTTCCTCATTTCTCTCTATTTATTTTTTCTGTTTTATGCAACTTTTGTTAGAAGTTGCATTTTCTGAAAATGCTTTTATATTATGTAGTTTCTCAGAAGCAGAAACATTTTCACTTCCATGATCTTTACATTTACATTTAATAAAGCGACTTACAATGAGAACAATAGGGAGTCACGTGATGCGCTCGAGGTAGTTGGACGTACCCAGGAGAGCTATCTAGAAACCACCTAATATATGTTAAAATAAACACTGAAACATTGCCCAAATAGTCTACCTGATACCTGTGTGCAACGCGGAATTATGGAGCATCGACAATGTTAAATATATATGCTCCAAATATTGATGATCACTTGTTTATACAAAATGTTTTCCTTCAAATTGCACAATCATCAGGCTCACTCTTGGTAGGTGGGGACTTTAACTTTTGTCTTGACAATGTACTTGATAGATCTTCAACCAGACAATTGAAGATCCCATTCGTCTTAGACAATCGCAATTCCAAAAATGTATTAAAGTACAAATCGATATTTTTACGCCTACGAATAAACCTTCTTGTTCCAATAGCTTCATTTTATGGGACACTTTAAAGGCTTATCTTAGGGGCCATTGTATTGCATATACTAAGGAGTTAATCTAATTTAAAAAATCCAAATTGACTGAGCTAGAGTCCGAAATCTTAGCACTTGGAAAAATATACCATAAGGATCAAAATAAGGTTGCTTATAGGGAATTACTTAATAAAAAATGGAGTATAATAAAATGAACACCTACCAGGCAGAGAGGGTTATTATTAGTTCTAATCAGCATTATTATGAGCTTGGCGAGAAAGCTCATAAAGTTTTGGCCTGGCAATCAAAACGTGATGAACAGAAATGAACGATAAATGCTATAAATACAGGTAACGCGGAAACATACATTCCTGTAGAGATTCATGATGCATTTAAGCAATATACTTCTACAATATAAGTTGTATACTTCTCAGGGAAGTACAGATAGTACACAAATGGATTATTTCTTATCCTCAATTCACTTACCATGTCTTTCAGAGGAAGACATGCTTAATTTGGATCAACCTTTTTCTGCCTCTGAGTTGACCGAAGCCATCCTTTTAATGCCCAATAATAAATCTCCGGGTGAAGATGGCTTCCCATCTGAATTATATAAAGTATTTAAAGATTTGCTTGCGCCATACTTAATGGAAGTACTTCACCAGTCTAGGACGGACAAGTGTTTTCCTGACTTTTTCTCCAATGCAATAATTTCGGTAATATACAAAAAGATCCGCTGAAATGTGCATCCTATAGGCCAATTTCACTCCTTAATGTGGATTATAAATTAGTTACTAAAATGATAACTCTCTCTCTTGATGAATTTATTCACATTATAAATACCCTAAAGCAAAAATAGTTACTAATGGAATCACTTCTGCTACATTTCCCTTGTACAGAGGATGTAGGCAAGGATGCCCCCTAAGCCCAGCTCTCTTTGCACTGGCTATCGAACCTCTAGCTGAGGCTATTAGATGCAACCCTGATATAAAGGGCTTTGGAATCGGTCCTGAAATGCAGAAAATATCATTATTTGCAGCTGATATTCTTTTATTTCTAACTGACCCTATAGACTCTTTGTCGAATCCACAGAATGTGTAACAATTATATAGCACTTTCTCTGGATATTAAGTTAATATTGACAAGAGTGTCATTTTGCCATTATCAGGGTTCGACTATACTGCACTGGACGGCTTTTCCTTTAAGTGCTCTCCTACTGAATTAATTATTTAGGTATTCAGGTAGATGCTAACTTAAAGAATCTCTACAAACTTTTAAGATGTATTATAGGGCAGCCCAATCCAGGTACTTAGCTCAGATGTTTGCTAACACCCCCTTTCCCTCTTGGCTTAATATGGAAAAATCTGAGATAAAAGAAGAATGTCTATATTTTATATACATGGGATAACAAACTGATTAAAAAAAGAACTAATAATCCCATGATTATACATTCAGTTCAGACTTGGTATAAACTGCGGTCTCTGATGGGACAGGATAGTTTTCTTTCCCCTAAAACACCTTTATCGGGGAATAGATTGCTACCTGTGTGTCATCAAAACAAAAATGTTAAGATATGTGCAGAGAAAGCAATTACACTGTTGGAGCATTGCTTTGATGGCAATGTTTTAATGTCACTTGAACAGTTAAAAAATGGATATAATTTGAATAATAAAGAATTCTTTAGTTATCTACTATTACAAGATTGTTTAAGAGTCAAAGCAAAAACTTTTCCTAAACTACCGGTTTTGACATTTATTGAGCAACTCTGTTACTCTGATAAAACACTATATAAAACAATTTCTAGAATATATGAAGCTCTGATCTCAAATCAGCTTTTAGATGACCAAGATAAATCCAGAAAGAGATGGGAGCAGGATTTGGGGGTAAGAATAGATGCAGACCTGTGGGGTCAATTATGTAAAGATGGGGTCAACTCAAACTTGAATTCTAGGTATAGATTAATTCAGTTTAATTTTTTACACCAGCTTTACTACACTCCATTTAGATTACATACATTTAACAACAGTATTTCAGGGGGCAGATGGGGTGGTGCGTGCTGGTCTAGACGACAGTGGGCAAAAATTGTCCAAGCAAGAGGTTAGAGTGGAGCAAAGAGTGTCCGTAGCTCTTTTCGTGTCCAGAGCTGAAAACTGAGAGAGTGAAGGAAGTGAGGATGAAACCACAGAAGATAGGCGAGATGGAGAGAGTGAGCGTAGGTTCCGTCGAAAGTGAACTGCATTGGAGTGTGTGCCACTTCAGGAGTAACTGCTAGGTTAGCGCTAATGAGGAAGTGATCTGAGGTGTGTAGTGGAGCAACTGAAGAGTTGTCCACAGAGCAACAGCGCGTGTAGTTGAAGTCCAGTTGCCTGATTTGTGAGTCGCTGTAGTAGACACTCGCTTGAGATCAAATGAGGCGAGCAGAGTGTTGAAGTTAGCAGCCTGGGGTTTATCTAGGTGGATGTTGAAGTCACCAAGCAGTACCAGAGGAGTACCATCTTCAGGAAAGTTTGATAGCAGCACAGCACATTCCCAATTGACCTGGGGGACGATAAATGACCACAAAGTGGATTTTAACAGGGTGGGTTACAGTAATGGCATGTGATTAAAATGAACCGTTACCTGTAGGTGATGGTTGAAGATCAAATTTCCATTCTTTTGATATAAGGAGACCAGTACCTACAACCCTCCCAGTCATACAAGGAGTGTGGGAACAAGTGAAATTAGTGGAGAGGGCTGCAGGGGTGGCAGTGTCTTCAGGTTTGATCCAAGTCTCAGTCAGTGCCATGAGGTTGAGACTGGAATTAGTAGCAATAGAAGAAATGAAGTCTGCTTTGTTAACAGCAGACTGGCAGTTCCAAAGACCAACTGGAACAGAGAGCGTAGTAGTAGAGGTCCGAGGGACAGACCACAGATTTGTCGGAAAGGCCTTCCTTCGACGTACATTGCATGCTCACCGAGTGTTAGTAGTGATAATAGAGATCTGAAAGCACATAGTGACTACAAGTGACTTAAATAAGTATTTGAGAACAAGCTATACCAAAAGTAAAGAAAGGGGAGAAAAAAAACTCAAGAGCCTTGTCGGTGTCCTTGCTCAGTGGAGTCACGCAGGTAGAGTCGATGGTCTTTACACTTGTCGGTCTTCACACGAAGGCTGCTGCGACCGCT
The DNA here is from genome assembly GCF_963082965.1 of Carassius carassius. NCBI lineage: Eukaryota > Metazoa > Chordata > Actinopteri > Cypriniformes > Cyprinidae > Carassius > Carassius carassius. The sequence goes on from NC_081755.1 coordinate 48,556,677, forward strand.
GCCGCGGTGAAAACTACCTGATTACTTGTGATTGAAGTCAGCTGGCCACGCCTCACTATTTAGCAGACCGAAACTGGGCAGTCCCATGATAGGCAAATACAAAACCAAGGGCCACTTCAGCACGTATTTACCAGGGTAAGACACACAGTAATTAAACCAAACTTTCCTAGCAACGACGATCACACGGTAGTCTAATGAGAAAACGAGGCAAAACACTTACAAGCTGCTGTCCTTATCTGTTGCTCGACTGTTTCTTCTGACAAGGGCTTCAAAACAGCTAATTAAGTACTTTCACTGGCTTTCTTTAACTTCACTGAATCATTAACTTCAGTAACCTGTGCATCACAGTCAGCAAACTGCAGTCAAAAAATTCACATGTACATTTTATGGCGACTTTCAGCTGCAGTCTAACCCAGCGTCTTTTGAAGATGCTTTGAAAGTTTTCACTGATCTTCCAGAACTGCTGAAAGATAATCAAGAGCAGACGATTGCACTGAGAGTTTGGCTTTTTCCTCTTAACAAGCTTCACAAAAGAGCTTCAAAACTTCATAAAGACATCCGCATGGATCTTATCATTAAGATAGAATCAGTGATTGAGAGTTTAAATACAACTGAGATGAAATGCAGTGATCTTCTGAAAGACTCGCCTGCTCAGACATTTGCTGCATTTCATGATACAATTCTAAATATGAAGCAAAACTGCTGCATGTACAAGTTGAGACTCATGAAGAATCTCGGCTCTTTGCTGCCAAACATCCGTGGAGACGTGATGAAGGAAACTGCACTGATTGATCTTCTACAAGAACATGCCGCATCTCCATTCAGAAGACGTGATCTTTCACATTGGCTGAAAGAGAGAGAAAGAGAGTCTGAGATCATAAAAACAGTCCTCAGACAGCTGAAGGATTATGGTGCACAGGTGGAAGTCAAAATAGATGCCATCTTGATGGATCTGGAGGTTGGGAATCTGGTCAGTTACACATTCACATCACTGAACCACTCAGATGTGCTTTTTCTTCAACAAACTGCCTTTCTGAGTCCATCAGCACAAGGAGAAACTGAAGAGAAGAGCCTTGATTTCAAGCAAACACATTGGCTCACTCCTGAGATCAAAAAGTCTATGAGGAGTTATTTGGAGATATTTAAGAACTTAATTGATTCAAAAGACTGTAAACCAGCCAAGTTTATTGTGTCCTCAAAGGAAATGGAGGACAATCCTGGATCCTGCATTCTTCTGTATGAAAATGGATGTGATGAAGCTCTCTGCTTTATTCCTCCATCCAAACCAGCCTGTCCAGTCACTGAAGAGGTCAAAGGTCAGAGTATGGTTCTGAAGGTGGTTCCTTCATCATGTCGTAGTACAGTGGAGCTCAGATTACTGTATTAACTGAAGCAGGACACAGTCTGGAGATCTGAACCTGTGCTGAAGGATCAACACACAGTTACTCTGACTGATCTGAGAGAAGGAACTGTGTTTGAGATCAAGTGTGCAGCAGTGGGGAAACTCAACTACACCGTATACAGTGATGTGATCAGCGTCACCACAGAGGTAAGATGATCATTCATCAAATATCAGCTGACAATAAGATGTTAGGTAAGAAATATGTCAGGTAATTGAACAGAAATATTATAACTTACCACCTCAACGGCAATCTCATGATTTAATCAGTTGTTCATTAGAATCAAGTGTATGTTTTTTTTTAGCAAATTACAAAGAACCTAGTAGTTATGTAATAATTTTATTTTTTTGTTGAGCAGAGAAAAAGCAAGAACACTGGAACAACAGGAATCAAAGTTGAAAAGATAGATAATCTATTTCACAGACTTCATCTTGGAGACAGGCACCACAATAAACTGAGAGCTGCTGATGTTCTTCAGATCCCCAAACATTCATTACAGTCTCAAGGGTCTTGTGCCGAAGAGAATCCGGTTCAGATTTTCGTACAAAAGCTACTGATGATGGACTACAGAGCAAGATACTTTAAAGCTAAAGAAAACAACGAAAAAGACAACACGCAGCAACAAAACTATGACCCATCTAAAGATGAGGGTGATATTTTTATTGAAATGTCTTTGTCTAGCGATAGAAAAAGTCAGTCTGAACAAATTCACCCAATGGATGTTCAGATGGCGGTGTTTCATTGTGCTGATGGTTTCCTGAAGCAGCTGATGGTGACTAAACTGTCCCAGTGTCAGTACGCTCTGCCTCTGCTTGTTCCTGATCCAGTCACAAAACAGATTGAGTTTCCTCTCTGGACATTCAGACAAATCAACAAGAGCTGGAAGATGAGAAACACCAACAATGAGACCATCAGTCAATCCCATCCGATCTACAAGGCACAAACTCCAATGGTGTTTTTTTTCAGGTTTGGCTCTGTGTCTTCATCCAAGTCTCAGCTGATGAACAGTTTGATCAATGAGAAACACAACACGTTCTTCCACAGGAACTGTCCAGGCAGCAGCAGAACCAGAGTCCTGATGGATGGAGTGGTGGAGATCGCCTGGTTCTGCCCCTCTGGAACAAATGATGATAAATTCAGTGACTGTGTTGCATTCTGTAATCTACACGGTGATGCAGGAGACCATGAGAAACAGCTGCAGATCCTCACTGAAATGGCCTCAGTCATTGTTGTTCTTCTACCACGACTGGACAGGAATGACAGAAACATGAAACAACTTGATGAACTCCATAAGGGCTCAAAGCCACTAATTTGTCTTTTTACTGAGGATGAAACTGCTGTAACTGTGTTGAAGGAAAAATACCAGATTGGTCTGAAAAACAGAAATCCGTCAGATGTTTCTGAAGAGCTCAGAAGAGCCATAAAGAATTGTCTCTCAGAATCATCTTCCACTTTCAGACTTTCAGACTTGTCCAAAGACTCAGACATCAGAGTAGATGAGGAAGATGATGATGACTGCAGAAGAGAAAGAGCAGCAGCACAGCAGATGATGAGTTTACTGGAGAAGAAAGATCTGTCAGAAATCAAAGAAACATTTCTGCCTCATCAGGGGAAACTGTGGCAACAGTGGAGTCAGAAGAACAAAGAAATACATCGACCTCGAGGAGATGAGATAGAAATGGACATTAGTAGAAAAAAAAGAGACTTGAAGAAGATCCGTCAACAGCAGCATGCATCTGATATAAGTGAGTTTGTGAAGCTCTTCATTAAAAAAATGAACACAGGTGCTGAACATGAAATTATATTTTTTGTTAAATGGATTGGAATCCTCCTGGATGAATATATCTCAGCTGACCTTTCTGCTCTACATCACAAGTATAATGAAAAGTGGTCAACAGTCTTAACAATGAATGATAGCAAAAATACAACTGTACAAATTGATCTTGAGAGAATATCTGAGGAGCTTCAAGCTGCAACCTTTGGTTTGGAGCACATCATGAGGGAGATCGGTCAGATCTATGAATCATGTTCATCTGTGAAGAAGAACAAGAAAGACCTGCAGGTTCACTTCTCTTCTCTCCCGAGTCTCGCAGCAGAGATGATGATCTCTGGATTTCCTCTGGAGCTGATGGATGGAGATGCTGCTCATGTTCCTGTGATCTGGATCTCTGCTGTTCTAGATTAACTCGTCCAGAAACTGGGAGACCAGAGAGTCTTTGTGCTGTCAGTTTTAGGGATTCAGAGCTCTGGGAAATCCACCATGCTGAACGCTATGTTTGGACTTGAGTTTGCCGTCAGTGCAGGCAGGTGCACCAGAGGAGCTTTCATGCAGCTGGTCAGAGTCTCAGACGCGATGAAAACACAGAAGAACTTTGACTACATTCTGGTTGTTGATACTGAGGGTCTTTGTGCTCCAGAACTGGCTGGAAGATCAACAAGAGATCATGACAATGAATTGGCCACATTTGTTGTAGGTCTTGCAAATCTGACCTTGATCAACTTCTTAGAAGAAAATCCTTCTGAGATGCAGGACATTGTCCAGATTATTGTTCAAGCCATCATGAGGATGAAGAAGGTCAGACTGAATCCCAGCTGTGTGTTTGTGCATCAGAACGTTTCAGATGTCACAGCTGGAGAGAAAAATATGGAGGGAAGGAGAAGACTTCAGGAGAAACTGGATGAAATGACAAAACTCGCTGCTAAAGAGGAAGAATTTGATGCAGATTGTTTCAGTCATGTAACTAAATTTGATATACAAAATGATGTGAAGTATTTTGCTCATTTCTGGGAGGGCAGACCACCAATGGCACCACCAAACCCAAAGTACTGTGATAATATTCAAGAGCTGAAGGAAACTATTGTGGATTTTGCCTCAAAATCACATGGAATGAGGCTGATAGACTTAAAAGTTCATATTAAAGATCTCTGGGAGGCTTTACAGAAGGAACAATTTATCTTCAGCTCCAGTTTCAATGCTTTGGAGATTGCAGCCTACAGGATATTGGAGCCTGAATACAATAAGTGGTCCTGGACTCTTTGCAGTGCCATGATGGAAACTGAGGACAATCTACACAACAAAATAGAAAATCAAGCAATTCATCAGGTTGATGAAACTGATCTTAAAAGAGAACTGAAAAAGACAAATGAAGAAGTGAAAAAATCAATGTCTGAGTTCTTTGAGAAAGTCAGAGATAAAGATAAACTGATTCAGTGGAAAGCATCATTTGACCTCAGAATTAAAGAACTTCAGGAAAACATTGTGAGAAAATTAAATGAGATTCTTCAGCAGCGAGACCTGAAGAAAAAGATTGATTCCCAGAGGACACATTATGAAAATACTCTCTATGAAAAGAGCAAAGAACTTGCCTTAAAATTTAAAGACAAAGCAAATGATGAGGAAAAACTGAAGAAAGAGTTTGATTCATTTTGGGAACAGAGACTGAATAAGATCATCACAGTAATTCCTCCAATCAAAGACATTGACATAATAACAGATTTGAAACAAATCCTCACTGACATCTACAAAAGTGCTCACCATTACAGTGAAAGATGTGATATTTTTACCATGTTGACTTATTCTGAATATGTTCTTTTCAGAAAGTCTTCAAAAAGAGTTAAAGAAACACATGGATTTACTCAAATTCTGTCTCCAGCGGATGAAGCCCAGATCAGATCATTAGTCACAGATGTTGTTCAGCAGACAGACAAAATGATTCAGTCATTTAACATTTCAAAGATGGGCTACAACATCAGCTGAACATGTTCAAGAGAAGAGAGGAGATGAATCTACTGAATATGTTCAAGAGAAGAGAGGAGATGAATCTACTGAATATGTTCAAGTTAACAGTGGGGATGTTAGTTTGTGGTTGAAGAGTTTCAAACAGCAGCTCTCAGATGAGCTGATCTTCTCTGAAAAAGATCTCAGTGGAGTCAAACATGATGATGTTGATGTGAAACTTCTAGAAGATGTGATGGAGAAAGAACTTCCTGTTATGTCTGAAATCAGTGAGAACTTCAACACAAAGACATTTCCAGTTAAGCTGGACTATAAATTCAGACCAGATGAGCTTCTGATTGATCACTTCTGTTGGTGCTGTTGGGCACAGTGTCCATTCTGCACCAACACTGTAGAAAACCATGATGGAGATCACAATGTTGCTTTCCACAGTGTGAGAGGAACTAAAGGGTGGCATTTCTCTAAATCTCAGTATCTCTGTGCTGTTATTTGCACCGAATTAGTGGCAGGTGATCAGGATTTCTATGAACCAGATGGAACGTTCCCTTTGAGAGAACATAGAAGAGCAGGAGGAGTTTATGCAGATTGGAGCATCACCCCTGACCTCTCTGAACTGCCCTACTGGAAGTGGTTTCTGTACAGATTTCAGAAAGATCTGGAAAAATACTATAATAAAACATTTGATGGATATGGTAGGATCCCAGATGGATGGAAAAAATATTCAAAACAAGATGCTATTGAGAGTTTGGGTCAGTGCATATAATAGAGAAGATGAACAATGTAAATCTTCTGTCTCCTCTCAGATTTTCCTCAAGTCACACCAAGAAATTAGTTTATATTAACACCAGCCAACACCTCAATCAACACCACATAGAGGACAATATTCAATCTAAATGTTCTTTTCTACGGAGCAGGAAGTATCCTAAAACGATTTACATTTTATACATTTTAATTGTAGACATTTATATATATATATATATATATATATATATATATTTAAAATTTACTCAGAGTAAAAATTACTTAGTTACATTTTAACAGTGGGAGGGAGTCAAAAATGGGACAGGCCAAGGGTGTCAAACTCAGTTCCTGGAGGGCCACAGTCCTGCACAGTTTAGATATAACCCTAATTAAACACACCTGATCCAGCTAATCTAATCATTTAGGTTTATTTGAAAACTACATGATGTGTGTGCTGGAGCAGGGTTAGAACTAAACTCTGCAGGGCTACGGCCCTCCAGGAACTGAGTTTGACACCCCTGGTATAGGTCTATTAATCTCAAACTAGTTGTTTTTAATTAAAGGAATCAGTTATTTATAATAATAAGACATTTGGGCTGTTACCAGGCAAATCAGTATCAACAAACTCATCTTTTAATGCAGAGGAAATGCAGAAGATTCATTGGAAGTGGCATTTAGATGTATTACACTAGTGCAGGACAAGAATGCATTTAACCTGCAGTTACAAATGCATGAATAATGTTTTGATATACAAAACATAAAATGTTGAATACTCATTTGAAATTATAAGAAATTAATTATTTAAAAAAATCAAAAGATACTTTAAATGTGATATTAAAATGGCCAGTATGTGTCAGCAAGTCACTGTTAATAAGTGAGTCATTGCGATTGAACCGAATCATTTAAACGGTTGATTCATTCAGGAACGAAACACTGTCTCGTTGCTCAGAGACGCAAAACTGTGCTTTGGTGGCTGTGTTTGGAATTATTTTCTGTTGTAGAAATAGAGCTAAAAAAGGCAATATGGTGTCTAAAACGCAAGTCTCTTAATTAACTTGTTTACTGAACTGTTATATATATATGTATGTATGTATATATTCATGATGATTTTTGGAGGAAAAGACGGCATTCTTTGTGTGATTTTGATTTAATGTATGAAATTATATAAATATGTGAATTTTCTGCCCCATATCTTCAATTTTGTGATCATTCTAAACATAGGCGCCGATTTATGTTTTTCTCCGTGGGTGCTCAAGGGCGCAAGCCATTTAAAAAATTAAAAAATAGACTAGGCTATTAAAAAAATATTGCATTTCAGAACCTTAGGCTAATGGACAGCGGCCGATACAAACAAACACAACAGCGTCACTTCTCAAAAATACAAACAGGATTGGAGATGAAAAGTTTAACTGACACGTAATCGCTAATGCGTTCAGCTTCTTGGGAAATTAATGTTTTGTAAATATTGATTAAAAGACTATTGCGAAAGGACAGCGTTTCCATTAACCGATTGTTGCGACTAAAATAATGAGTTTCTGGGAATGTCTACCTCATTTATGTTTCGAGGTTTCTTTTGATAGTGGCATGGCTTTTCTTTGAGGTTTCGAATCCATTATTCATATAGGCTATTTTATGTATTTTATGTATTTAACAAAGAACTTGTATTCTGTCCAAAAGTAGGCTACTTTTGTGTCCATTAGTTTTTCCTCTTTTAAACCGTATATAGGCCTATACTTGAGCAGAAAAATGTTCCCATTTAAACCCTGTTACGAACTTTAAGGAGTCTAGGGAATGTACCGTAACATTTACATATTAACGTACTGCTGGGTATGAAATGAGGTGGAAGAACATGACAGACAAAACTTTGAAAGAGAAAAAATACTGGACGTTTATTCACAAAAAGCCAAAGCCACTAGATCCAGTAAAATAATGTCGATATATCAATATTAATAGGTTTGGCTTTTTTTTATAACAAATCTGTCCATTTTAGTCTGATTAATGATTAGTGATTACGGAAAGCATTAAATGATTACATACTCGCACGGCACTGTATAGTGGGGGATGGGACGTTTTCAGAAACGCTGTGATTGGTGGATAGGATATGGAACATGCATGCGACTGGTTATGTCACTGTCACTGACAACAACATACAGCAGACGCTTCATAGCGCCAACTGCAATGTTTAATTTTAAATAAATGTAGCCTACTGGCAGTCTGGCACTGGCACACGTGGGTGCTCATTTTCCGTGGGTGCTCGGTATTTTCCGTGGGTGCTCCACGGTATCGGCGCCTATGATTCTAAATGCATTTTAGGAGACTGAATCACACAGTGAAAGAACGCACTATAAGCGCGCACATCATTAAAACAAAAAATATGATATTATCGCAGATGATATATATAGCACGCTCCTCACCACTGTCTTTTTGGCTAATTTGTGCAAAACCTCTTGCTAAAATGTCAAAGCTTCATTTTAACCACCAATGCAACGATGCAATTATTTAGCTTACCTCTACATTCTTGCGAAGGGTTGATGTCTTGTCGAGATTTTATAAGCTGCTAGTTTGGTCTTCCTAGGCAAGTACAGCTTACACTGCATAATAGAGCATACATATGGCCAGGGGTTCACTTCATTTCCTTCGAGTTCAACTTCAGAATATGACGGGGTTTCGTTTTCAGCGGTGTCTGCACCACTAACGCCTGTTTTGACCGTCTGCATCTTTCTTGTGATTTTAGCGCCAGTTTGCCCTCCTGCCCATTATTTACTGACGTAGTTTCCAGGGAGCGACTTTTTTGTTTTGTTTTTTTTTTTACTCAGTAATTAATGTGTTTTAAAATGTAGCGAAGTACAATACTTTAAACAAAATATACTTAAGTAAAAGTAAAATTACAGATTTAAAAAAATACTTTAAAAAGTATTAGTACACAAAAAAGCTACTCAATTACAGTAACGCGAGTAAATGTAATTCGTTACTTTCCACCTCTGGTTGTTGTATGTTTAGAGGTTAAATTAACTGTAGATGCTAACATGATTCAATGAGTATAAGAAATACGTTTTAACTAAGTTACAAATATTAAGATTATACATTTTTACAGTTTTAAAAAGGATATGTGATGTGTAATGTTATTGGAACCCATATTTCAAGTTAAATAACAAAGCCAGTTATCCACACCAGCGAATCCCAGTGGCTTTAGAACATCTCCGCGGAGCCACTGTAGACTTCTGCAGCGCATATAACCTCATCCGGATACGTGAAGGGGGCGAGTGAAAAAACGCTTTCGCAAAACCTACTAGTGACTATGAATACTGCATTATGCCATATGGATTGGTCAATGCCCCCAACGTATTCTAGGATTTTATTAGATTAGATTCAACTTTATTGTCATTGAACATGTAAGACACAGGGCAACGAAATGCAGTTAGCATCTAACCAGAAGTGCAATAAGCAGTAAGTACAGAATACACAAGGTCTACAATATGTTACAAATGTACAATAAATTTACAGATAAGGGAGTCCCTCCACAAGTTTGTACTCATCTACATTGATGACATCCTTGTCTATTCCCGAAGCATTGCCGAAAATCGCCACCACATTGTGAGGTGAGTGGGAGAATACTATCTGTTCCTCAAAGCCGAAAAAGTGCTCACTCAGAACTCAGTGCAGTTCCTTGGATACAACATCAACCGTAGTGGAATCCAGATGGACGAGGGGAAGGTAGCAGCTATTAAGCACTGGCCGATCCCCACAATCATAAAAGACATTCGTACAGTGATGTCCAGACTGTGCCATCTCAAAGAGCCTTCGCCATCTACCATCTGGCAAGCTCCACCCGCTGCCTGTTCCCAACTGACCTTGGTCACATGTAGGAGTGGATTTCATCACAGATCTTCCTTCCTCCGATGCAGAGCCATATAGAGAGAGAGTTGCGACTACGGAAGTTCAAAATGTTTGGTTGTCACGTGATTCGTGTCGACTTCAGATAGTTCCAGGAAGTACGTTGGCGGCCATTCAAACTGATAGAGTGACAGAACTGCGATTTCTGGTAATAAGGAGTTACCAGAAATCGCAGGGTAGGTAAAAAAATGTATAAAAACTTTTTTTCCAAATTTGTTTAAACTTTATTTATACATTAATACATAATTAAAATGTAAGTACTCTGAAAAAAAAAGTATAAAAATCGAGTGTCTGTAGACCTCTCACGACTGTTTTAAAGACAGCTCATTATTTCCATTCACTCCACCCCCTCCCTTCTGGGCTCCTATAGATTATTTATCGTCTCTATTACGGCTTTCTAAGTAATGTTATGTTAGCTATATTACGCAGCTACGTGTGCTAATGACACATGCTTCATGAAAAAAATATGTATGATCAAAATACAAAAAGAAAGATTTACCTGTCCAGCAGAAATAAAGCCATCAAGGAGTCACTTTTCAGCCCCTTGAGTTCCCTCAGTTCTCGCCATCGCTGGAAAGCCACGCCGATATTAACTCGCGTTTTATTTCTTTGTTTATCCAAAGACTTTTTGTTCATTGCCTTTTCTTGTACTGTTACTGTCTTCCTTTTTTTGCCTGGTTTGCCTTCAATAACTGCATAGGCTGGTACTGTGAATTTTGCTTGCTGTTTCTCTGCCATTGTTTTGGTATTCCTAGGATCCGTGCCTCTTGAATTCCTCAAATCAAACGTGCGCGCGCAAGTGGGCAGGTCATGTGTGGCAAAAGGGTGGTTGCCATGGTTGCGAGAGAGTGACAGTCGCCTAAGCCAATCCTATGTTTCGTCCCGAAATGGAAATAATGAGCTGTGTTTAATACAGATTAAACGGTCTAGAGTCACTCGATTTTTATACTCTTTTTATCAGAGTACTTACATTTTAATTATGCATTGATATATAGAAAGTTTAAACAAATTTGGAAGAAAGTTGTTTATACATTTATTACCTACCCTGCCTTTAACTAATGTCATATTGAGGACTTTCAGGCAGTAGAGACAGGCTGGTGACCGGTGATTTTCAGCTCGCAACGCACAATGGGTCAATTAACTGTTAGCAGCAGTAATTAGCATGTTAAAGAAATGTAAAATGAAGCTTACTGTTTATAATTATTACAATTACATATAGTAATATAATTATGTATTATAAATATATCTATTATATCTAGTATAATTCTTACAATACTTATTCATGTACACAATATATTTAGGTTTAAAACAACTTAAGCATACTCATATATAAACATGTGCACTGCCATTCAAAAGTAATGATGCTGAAAATTCAGCTTGGCATCACGAGTATATTACATTTTAAAATAGAAAACAGTTATTTTAAATTGTAATTATATATTACGAGATTACTTTTTGTATTTTTATTGAAATAAATGCAATTAACTATTTACAGCAATTCATTAATACATTTCTAATAAATGTAATAGCATGCCAAGCATTTTGTATGTGTCCTTTCTTTCATGTTGTCCTTGCATAGTCTCCAGCATGGTTTGCTGTGCTGCATGGGGATGCTCCACTCGGTCAGAGGAAGGTGTGCGAATGTATGGCTTCCCCGCTGACATGGAGAAGAGAAAATAATGGTTGGATCAAGTCAGCAGCAGCAGTCTAAATATAAATAAAAATTACAACAACAAAAAATTGTTAGGTAATTATTTAAATTTAAAATTACTTAAATTTATTTGCACTGTTTTACATTGAAAATTATTTACTAGAAATAACAAGAAAAGCCTTGCAAAACCCAGGGAGCTGAGACTCATGGTGAGACATTGCAGGTGAGACTGAATCACAATGACTAAAAACACTCTACCCATGGTTTTGCAAACTCAATTCACTCTAAATTTATATCAATAGGGTGCATTTTATTATTAAGGAATTTAATACGTGTGATAAGGAACAAACGTTATAACCTCATTTTTACCACTTCCACTCACCGCTGTCACACGTGATCAAACGTTGTATTGAACTAACGTATAATAGGGCTATGTAACGTTAGCTAACTTTCCCCACCCTGCAAAAAAAAAATGTGTTTAGACTCCTTTTTTTCTAATTCCAAACACGATGGATGAAACAGAATTAAGAGAACAGATTTTACAATTAATAGGGTGTTTGTTACTAACTTTATTCAGCTCCAATCCTAGCCTAATCTGTTAGTTATCTGATAACATCGCTTAAATCTACTCATTTAATGAGTGATAATCTACTAGAAGGTTTTAATTTGCAATTTATTGTTGTTAAGATGTACTGATCATATACAATCTTATTATTTAAACGTCTTACCTTTTAAAAGTGCGTCGCAAACGGTTTGTTCTGCTGCATCTCTACGGCGCGGCATCGATTTGCTGCTGCTTCCGGGAACTATTGAGAGGCTCCACGAGCCGCCATTGCTGTAAAAAAAAGCGTTCCATTGGAGTCAATGGAGTTGTCGCAACTCTCTCTCTATATGGCTGTGCTCCGATGGTAACACTTGCATCCTGGTGATTATCGATTGTTTCTCAAAATCATGTCGTCTTCTTCCCCTCAAGGGACTTCCCATGGCCATGGATACAGCCAAACTCGAGAACGAGTCAATCTTTTGTTCATTATCTGGCTCGGCTCGGTGTTCATCTTCAGTTCTCTCTTCACAGCAGTTCAGTCAGTGTACTGCTTGAGTAAATGAATTACTCCGGGATATTGGTTTGTTTTAACTCAGAGGGAGTGTGAGCCACATTTAAAAAGTTAACAGCTTAAGTAATTTGTGGATTAATGTGTATTGGAGACGCGATCCGTTTAAAACGATTCAGTTCGATTTGGTGAACTGGTTCAAGAAGATCCGGTTACATCGAATGATTCGTTCTCGAACCGGATATCACTACACTGCAGTGTTGTGAACGTGCTAACAACAGACACGGAAAAGAGGACAATGATGAATAAAGTCGTAGTTCTTGCTATTTTTGGACCAAAATGTATTTTCGATGCTTCAAAAAAATCTAACTGACCCTGATGTCACATGGACTACTTTGATGATGTTTTTCTTACCTTTCTGGACATGGACAGTAGACCGTACACACAGCTTCAATGGAGGGACTGAGAGCTCTCGGACTAAATCTAAAATATCTTAAACTGTGTTCAGAAGATAAAGAACAGAACAAGAGGGACATGTATTACATTATATTGTTTGGTATGTTTTATTTTATTATATATATATATATATATATATATTTTTTTTTTTTTTTTTTTTTTTTTTAGGGAAACAGGTCAATTTAGCTCAAAGGGAATCATTTAAGATTTTAAAGGGAATTTGAACAGAATCACTGTTTCACGGCTGATCACTGAGACGCCCTGTGATTCACTGAACGAGCCGTTTAACATCAAATCTGCGCTGGATATTAATATCCGAACTATAGTGAAAACACTATCAATTAGCACAGTAACAAGATCAGCAGTTTAAGACATTAACTTGTAAGCATAAAACACAATATACTTCTCTTTTCAATATGAATAAGGCTTTATTAGATAAATCTAAGACATATAAACCAATCTAACACATGAACGCACGCACGCACACATTCACACAAGTTGCAGGAAGATCGAAAGTTAGGCAAAGATGAGTTTAAGAGAATGGAAATTTGGAATCCCAAGTTTACAGCAATACCTTAAATTGCATAGACATGAACAACCATCAATCACTTAATTAACCCTCGCATTGAGTTCCTCAATGAGGTTTAAATTATATTAGATACACCAGCACAAATGTCTGAAGGTACATTGCCTGAGTAAAGGTGTCCCTTTGTTGTCGCTGATTGGCTGGAAGTTCAGTAGTCGTTGAAGTGACGTCTTGGGAAGCCCGTGGTTGGGCGTTGGCTGAAGATGCAGATTTGTGTGTAGCTGGTTGAAGTTGAACTCGACATTTCAAAACTTAATTCAGAACACAAAACTCTCAAATGGAAAAGAAAAGAAATAAAGTTTGGTGAGATTAGGTGTTGTTTCTTCTCATCGTGGCTAAGTAGCAGCAGGCGTGCAGGCTGAAGCACGCTGGAACCGCGCTCAAAGAACAGTGATGACAAACAGCATGGCTAAAAGCTAAAGCTAAGAAGCCAAGCTAAAAGCAGGCATGACTGATAGCAAAAGCAGAGCTAAAACTAAAAGCAGGCATGACTAGTAGCAGAAGCAAAGCTAACAACTAAAAGCATACATGACTAATAGCAGAGCAAATCTAGAAGCTAAAAGCTGGCATGACTAGTAGCAGAAGCATAGCTAGAGACTAAAAGCAAGATTTTATGGTGTCTTGAGTATTTAAACTGGCCTGTTGGCCACACCTCAAATGTTGTCTTGACCAATCGGATATTGTCTTGGCTCGGGGGGATCATAAATCATATGTTTATCTTACCAAGCATGTGGTCCGAATTTTCCCGGTCTTCCAGGGTCTAATTTTGGACATGATTCTTATAACAAGAATATGATACATTTGACAAATAACTGATTGTCAGGACTATTTCCAGCAAGCAGATTCGATTACATAGATACTAGACATGAATATGTATCCTTAAGCTACCCCATAGTTATTAAAAGACATACACAATAAGTGATTATAACATGATAGTCAAATGTGTGGGTTACACATAAATGAATATGGAGTGAAGCAATGGACTGATATTCATTTAGAAGTCATTTTGGAGTTAATTTGGGTCCATATATATGTACAAAAGAGAAAATCTTTGTCATTCTCTTGACAAAGATTTCTGTGGAGACCAGAGGTTCAAAGGCCCCCCCCCCCCCTTAGGAATTTCAGTCTGGTTCTGCTGGGTGGGGGAAGTGCTTAAGGATATGGTGTATAACTCTCATGGGTTTACATGTGATGTCCAGCGTTGCATTTCAATTAATTTCACTAAATTTGACAATCTCTTGTCAATAATTGTTCTAGTGGTGTTAATGTTGAAAGCTGTTCTGTGGAAGAGTTGGTTGGTTATCTTGCTTGGGACTTGTGGCACAGAATGTTTTATGACTTCCTGTTGCCTTACTGGGGAATTCGGCTCGTGTTTCAGCCACAGCCCTGATCGACTCTTTAATTTGTCTGTGTGACGAGTTGGGTGGGCCGAGGGATGTGGGAACACGAGCGAGGCCGGTGGAGTGATTGGGAAATCAGCGACACCTGCGACCCACCGCCGGTCTCGAGTCCCACAGAGGAGATGGAAGGATATAAAACTGGAGCGACGACAGTGAAGGACGAGAGAGGACCAGGCCTGGGCTTTAGTTTATGTTTTGCTTTTTTTATTTGAGCGCATCAGTCGTGCGTGAGGGGCTGGTGCACTGTTTTGTGTTTATTTTGGAATTATTAAAATGTCATTTTGATTGTCCGCCGGCTCCTGCCTCCTTCTTCTCGACGATTATGGAGATTTCCCAATCACTCCACCGGCCTCGCTCGTGTTCCCACATCCCTCAGCCCCGCCCGACTCGTCACACTGACGTTTCCGGGCGACAAAACAGCGAGATTCAGGAAGCAACTGACTTCAAAGGTCTTTTTTGACCCCTCCCCTCACTGCAGCCGCCTACTCTCACCTACATTTCAGGCGAGGCAAGGCGCATCTTAAACAAGCCTATTGTTTATTAACGATACATTTTGGTTTTGAGTTTGAGTTTATAAACTTCTATTTCATGCATTATTCGTATGGATCTGTTAACTTCTATAAAGCTTCTGTAAAGCTTCTAAATCGGACCTCAGAAGACTACAGAGGGTAGTCCGGACTGCTGAGCGAATTATCGGTACAACCCTCCCATCTATTCAAGAACTGTACTTATCCAGAGTGAGCAAAAGGGCTGTTAAAATCACTCTGGACCCCTCACATCCAGCACACTCCCTCTTTGAACTGTTGCCATCTGGTCGACGCTACAGAGCACTGAGCACCAGAACGACCAGACACAGGAACAGTTTCTTCCCTCAGGCAATCCATCTTATGAACAGCTGATAATAACTGTGGGACACACTACACTATTTATATTTATATACACTACACTTTTTATCCAACACTCATACTTAGCGTACACGTAAATCTTTTGCACATAATATACATGTACATACATGGAACACACTATACTACTTATATTTATATTTATATACACATACACTTATTTATCCAAACACACATACTTAGCGTACAGTTACAATTTTTCCACATAATATACATGTACATACATAAATGCTCTTTTTAATATACCTGCCATACATTGTCAATTTGTATATTGTCAATCCTTACCCACCTATTTGTATTTTTTTGTATTTTTTATTCCTTATTGTGTTTTTTGTTCTGTCGCTGTTATGTTGCACTGCAGAGCTCTGTCACGAAAACAAATTCCTCGTATGTGTGAACATACCTGGCAATAAAGCTCATTCTGATTCTGATTCTGACTGAATGCAAAGAGTTCTAGGAGAATGTTTGTGTAGTGATGATGAGCATATGCACGCTCACTAGAGTTAATAAATCTGGCATCAGACATTGAGGAAGTAAATAGACAACTGCTTAAAAGGAAATGACGAGAAGTTCCTTAAGACTCAAAATAAAACCAGAAGAAGCAGAGTAAAGACTGTCTTGCTAAGACAGTAAAGACACTTGCTGATCGAGTGAAGTGTGTATCAGTGAGTTTAAAACATTTAAGTTAGATACCATAGAAATGTGTACCTCTCATTCTCTCTTTCTAGAATGAGTTTACATGTTCAAACAGCAGACGCACCAGCACAGAGACGCAGCAGAGCACATGGAGTCTATCAGCACCAAGTAAAAATGACTCAAAATCATAATCTGCATTTTATTTGAAACATCCAACACTTTCTGATCTAACTTTGTTAACCTATTTTATGGCCTCTGTTTTATCTCAACATATCTTGTTTATACCCTCTTTAATTATAAGATGTGTGTATACTTATGTGTGTTTAGCTAATTTTCAAAAAGCTTTTTTGCTAGTTGACTTCAATTATCATGTGAAGAAAAAGCCAGACCAAAAGCAGTGCTTAGGAGTAAAAGATTAGTTGCATTTTCTTCATAATCTCTAAGGCAAGTTTCCAGAAGGCATTGTTATCTTGGTATCATGTATTTATTTTTGATGATTTAACAAATAGTGCAAATATGTCTGTTTTCCAGGAGTTTACCATTTTGTTACAATAAAAAATATTGCCAAAATACATTATAGCTAGAGATCATGTCATTAATGCTACTTAAGAAAATACTTTGTATGTTCTCTCTCTCTCCCTCTCTATTTCAATTCAGTTAAGCTTTATTAGCATGACTGTAACACAATGTTGCCAGAGCATTAACATATATATAACAACATAAATAAAATCCATCTAAATAAATGAAAAGATAAAGTAAATCAGTGTTGAGTTAATCATGTTTAACATCTAATGTTGTGACTGGTTAATACATTTTTTGCAGTTGTGTTGCCATCTAAAAGTAAAAAGTTCCATGTTTGTCTAAGTCTTCCTCTCTCTATTACTAAATCATGGTTACTTAATCTGTATTTGGAGAGGATTTGTCTTTCTTTAAATGGTTTAATCAATAAATAATTAGCAAATTTAGTGGTTCTGTTTAGGGTAGAGTAGCATTGGAGTTTATTTTGAAGGTCAAAGTGTATTTTTAGAGATTCATCATGAGTGTCTTTTAGATTTTTGTCATTTTCTTTAATAATGGCTTGGGGTTGAAGCTGTAGTCAGTGAGGAGCTGCATTTTGTGGATTAGCTGAAGAGTAAGCCTGTTTAGAGGATCAGATTCTGGTGAAGTTTCATTGGCGAGGAGGGCTTTATACCGGATTGAATCAGGATAAGATTGATGGAGGTGATGCCAGAACTGAACACATCTCTTCTGGACCTCAATCTATGGACCCTAAAATGTTTCTGATAATTTCTAGTTAAAGTTTTTCTACTGAAGTTTTATCACAATTTTTCAAATGTATTACTGGTCCCCAAATTTCTCTCCTGTTAAGTAGATTTGGTTTAATGATTGAGTGATATATTTTAATGCATGTTTTAATTTTTATTGGCCAAACCGTGATTTGAGGACATATATTGCCCTCCATGCCTTCTCAACCGGACAGAAGCCCCCTGATGCTGAAATCTCGATGCCAAGGTAAGTGTAGCTGGTGCTGTGTTACCAACGTAGTTCAACGATCCGGTTGTTTCCTGAAACCATAGTTCAAACAAACATTCGCAAACTGCATCGCAAACTTGTGTCGATGGAATGACTGTTCTTCACCTGTGGTTAGAGGCATAGTTCCTTTTCAGGAACTCGAGCTGCGTCGAGCACTTTGGGGAACGTCCCTGACGAGACCGACTCTGAATATCGTCTGCAATCTGTCCAACGGAAGGGCGTGACGTCACGGGTGGGGTGACGTAGCGACCAGGAAGCTATAAAAGGACGTGTCGTGCAGCTGGCTTCAGCTTCGCGTCTGTCAGCAAGCGCTCTGTGTGTGCATGTCAAAAGTCTGTCCCGTTGGTCTTATTTATTGTTGTCTGTCTTTAGAAAAATAAAACAGCTCAATATGCCTAAAGTTTAGGCTAAGACCAAGCATGTTAAGGGCGATTCCAAGCCACGTTACAGATTGTGTGTTCCTCCCTGCCCTCGCTACATCACGGGTGGGGATACACACGATTTGTGCGTGGCTTGCCTGGGATCGAAGCACGCTGAGTCGGCTCTCGAGGGGCTCTCAATGCGGATGCTTCGATCCCGGAAGGCTCTCTTCGAGGAGGGAGCCTTCACCAGCGTTCCCCGCGGTGCTGGCCCCGCTTCTGCCGAGGCAGAACGGCTGCTGCACTTGTGGGGTTCGCAGGTGGATCTGTCAAAGGGAATGGAGACGGGCCAGTCTTTATCTCCTTCTTCATCTGCCAGATCCGGTGCCCAAACCCTGGGTTAGGAAGCACGCTCATCGGTTTCTTCCCCCCAGGGTGAGGGATCAGCTCTTCACCTCTCTTCCCCCAAGGAGGTCGATGTGGAGACTGTTGCTGGGGATTCGCCACCCCTGTCGCCCCAATATGAGGAGCTTTTGGAGGTGGTTACGCGCGCAGTCGATAAATTAAAAATCGAATGGCCTGCTGAGAAAAATTCTGAGTCGCAGAGAAGCAAGTTAGATGAATGCTTTCTGCGGCCGAGGCAACCATCTCCACGTCGGAGCCTACCATTTTTTCCCGATGTCCACGACGAAATATCGAGATCGTGGAATCATCCATATTCGACCCGCCTCTTTGGCCCGATTCACTATACTATGGCAACGTGATGGGGCTGGGAGAGCGGGGTTATAGAGCGGTGCCACGGGTCGAACAGATGCTCGCGGGCTATCTGTCGCCCGGGTCGGCATCGTCTCTAAAGGCTCCGATGTTGCCCACCAAGCCTCTTAGATTGACATCTTCGCTGGTGGGCAATTCCGCCTGCGAGCGTAGCGGAGCTGGGATGCCTTCTTACACCTTCGGGGGCCTCTTACACCAGAGGTCAGTCTCGAGAGACTGATTCCCTTAGTAGATTATTTAGCAGCATGGAAACTACTGCGAAATGTATCTCATTGGGTCCTGCGTACAATAGAAAAAGGCTACTGCATTCAGTTCGGTCATCTACCGCCGAAGTTCAACGGGGTTACACCGACAGTAGTCGGCCCCCGGCAGGCTCTGGTTATGGAACAAGAAGTGAATACCCTATTAAGGAAGGAGGCCATCGAGGTGGTCCCTCCTCTAGACAGGGAATCCGGGGATTACAGCTGGTATTTCATAGTTCCAAAGAAGGATGGGGGGTTGCATCCGATCTTAGACTTACGTCACCTGAACCGCTCAGTTATGCCACTGAAGTTCAAAATGCTCACTGTTAAGCAGGTTGTAGCTCAAATCAGATCCGAGGACTGGTTTGTCACAATAGATCTCAAAGACGCATACTTCCACATATCCATCCTTCCACAAGACAGGAAGTTTCTGAGGTTCGCTTTCGGGGGCAAAGCTTATCAATATCGAGTACTTCCCTTCGGCCTTGCACTCTCACCCTGCACGTTCACGAAATGTGTAGATGCGGCTCTGGTATCCCTCCATATGCAGGGCATCCGCATTCTAAATTATATCGACGATTGGTTGATTCTAGCTCAATCAGACAGATGGCAGTTCGACATCGAGATGTCGTTCTCGCACATATGGGGGAGCTGGGTTTGAGACTAAACGCCAAGAAGAGTGTACTTTCTCCAGTTCAGAGACTTTCTCCAGTTTCACTATCTAGGCATAGTGTGGAATTTGACCATGATGCAGGCACGTCTGTCTCCTGCTCGGATCGAGTCGATCCTCACATCAGTCGAGAGAGTCAAAGAAGGAAGAAAAAACCTTGGTTCTTGAATCAGGGCCCGGAGCTGGGAGCTCTTTGTCGCCGTGTAACGCTAGCGACAGATGCGTCCCTCACCGGTTGGGGTGCGGTCATGAGTGGCCACCCTGCCCACGGTCTGTGGAGTGGCCGCCATCTGACATGGCACATCAATTGCCTAGAGATTCTAGCAGTCTATCAAGCATTGAAACATTTCCTCCCAGACCTGAGAGGTCACCATGTGTTGGTGCGCACCGACAACACATCAGCGGTCTCTTATATCAATCAACAGGGGGGTCTGCGTTCATGCCCGTTGTACAAGCTGGCACACCAGAACCTTCTGTGGTCCTAGGGCAAACTCCTCTCGCTAAGAGCAGTGTATATTCCTGGGAGATTGCATGTGGGAGCAGACATACTGTCGAGGCAGGGGCCGAGGCCCAGGGAATGGAAACTTCACCCCGAGGTGGTGAAGCAGATATGGAGAGTGTTTGGCACAGCCCAGGTGGACCTCTTTGCGACTCAGGAGACATCGCAATGTCCCCTCTGGTTCTCTCTAGTTCATCCAGCTCCTCTGGGACTGGACGCTATGGTAAAGACCTGGCCGAGGCTTCGTCTGTAAGCATTTCCCCCTATCGCTCTGCTCCCAGGAGTTCTGGCGAGAGTACGCCGGGTCGGGGTCCGTCTGTTATTAGTAGCCCCGTTTTGACCGGGCCGAGTATGGTTCGCAGATTTAGTCTCGCTCCTCGACGGCTCTCCGTGGGAGATACCGATCAGGACAGACCTACTCTCACAGGCGCAGGGCACGATAATTCACCCTCGCCCGGAGCTGTGGAAACTGTGGGTGTGGCCCCTGAGGGGGCACAGCTCATAGAATCCGGTCTCTCAACTGAGGTTGTTGAGACCCTCCTCCAGTCCAGAGCTCCCTCTACGAGGAAACTGTACGCCCTGAGGTGGAAACTCTTCACCTCATGGTGCAGAGACCGCCAGCTTGACCCTGTTAACTGCCCAGTTGGTACAGTTCTGGAGTTTCTACAAGCTAGGCTCTCTGCAGGGTTAACCCACTCCTCCTTAAAGGTGTACGTGGCGGCCATAGCTGCTTACCATGTCCCTTTCTATGATCAGTCAGTGGGTAGACACCCCCTAGTTACACGTTTCCTCCATGGTGCGCTGAGGCTGAGACCTCCAGTATGATCCCGTGTTCCCCCCTGGGATTTGGTTGTGGTTTTAGAGGCTCTTTGTAAAGCTCCATTCGAGCCAATACAAGACATCTCAGATAGACATCTGATGCTTAAAACTGCCCTGTTACTGGCAATCACCTCGCTAAAGAGAGTTGGAGATCTTCAGGCCCTTTCGGTGGCCCCTACTTACCTAGACTTTGCCCCTGGTATGGCCAAAGCATTCTTATACCCTCGAGCGGGTTATGTTCCGAAGGTTCCCTCTGTTACACCACAACCTATCGTACTGCAGGCCTTCTGCCCTCCTCCCTTTCGGGAGCCAGACCAGGAAAAGCTAAATAGTGTGTGTCCAGTGCGAGCACTGGACGCATATGTCCACAGAGCTGCCCTGTGGAGAAAATCTGACCAATTGCTTGTTTGCCACGGTCCTCCTAAAAAGGGGTCTCCTGCCTCCAAGCAGACCCTAAGTCATTGGATAGTCTCCTATGAGTCCTCTGTCTTTTGTTATTTTTTTTCTCCCCCAAACAATCTTTATTTTACCGGCACATTTAGCTTCACCTCTAATTATCATAAAGTTTGTAGACAGAAGTTCTAGAAGCATTTTGAATGTACCTGCCAAGAAAACTAAATGATATTGCTTTAACATAATCCACTCTGCTTGCTGAAGCTTCTGTTTTCAGAGTTTATTACATGACATATATATTATTACTCTACCAGTCCAGTAGTTTTTCAACAGTAAGATGTTTTATAAAGACGTCTGCTCACCAAGCCTGCATTCATTTGATCCAATGTAGTCTACAGCAAAAACAGTAATGTTGTGAGATAGTTTTTCTATTTAAAACAACGGCTTTCTTGAATATATTGTAAAATGTAATGTATTTCTGTGATTTCAAAGCTGAATTTTCAGCATCATTACTCCAGTCACACGATCCTTCAGAAATCATTCTAATATTCTGATTAGAATGTTCTAATATGATTTATTATTATTATTATTATTATTATTATTATTATTATGTTGAAAATAGCAGAGTAGATATTTTTCAGGTTTTTTTTGCTGAATAGGAAGTTTAGAAGTTTGGCTTTTTTATTTTTTTTTTAATAGAAATGCGACCACTTTATCTTTATCACTTTATATTTTACTCGCTTTATCATCACTTTGAATTTATTTAAAGGCAAGCATACTTGCTAAATATATATATATATATATATAGATAGTAATTTCTATTTCTTCCCAAAACGCACACACATAAAAGTTTACATAATATATGTTTGTGTCCTGTCCTTTATATAGTAAATACACAAACGCATTTATATATTTCAGAAAAAATAGGCTATGTCTATATATTAAATATATGAAACCTAAACTGAACCATTAACTACAAATAGTACAAGCAGGGTGTCGCTGCAAATAAGTGTGTAAAATTGTTTAAAGAATGCTGTTTTCACTGCTGCAAACTCCCATTTATACAAATAATTATTAGAGAAATATAATTTCCCAGCAGCCAGTGTGCCATTCCCAAGTGTAGGCCCCTGGGCTTCAGCCCCTTAATGTGCCCCTGCCAATAGGTCTAAATACCTAGATTTACCATGCAAAATATACTCGCCTTTTAATCTGTCATGGAGTAGTGACTGAGGCAAATTTGCTGTGCTCCAGTTTTAGAGCATTACAGTGTACACGTCACAAAGTAGCACTGAAAGTCACACATGCGCAATCATACTTTTTTTGCCGTTGCCGTTCCATCTAGAGAGCTGCATGGGACTGATTTTTTAGTCCTGCTCCCACAAGATTCTGTCCCGTGCCCGCCTGCTCCCGCAGAAATATATCGTATCTGGTCCTGCTCCTGTCTGCAACCTTCATGTTTTGTCCCACTCTGTCCCACAAAAGCCTGCATAAAAAAAGTACGCTCGTAAAGTAAATCGAAGAAATTTACATGTAATGGTTCTGTAACATCTCCTGAGCTTTCATTAGTTGACAATGAGAGCCAATTGCCAACTGCTAATGACACCAGGCCCATTGGTAATGTTGTTTAACATCATATGACTTCAGACTCTGGTCAGGCCATGACACAAAATGTGGCACTTGTCATCGAAGACACAGTAGTCCATGTATTTATTGATACTGGTGCTGATGTTTCTCTTATCAGTGAAGATTTCAGAATATCTACTCCTACCTTGTGTCAAAGACCCTTGGTGAAACAGTTTATACCTCTAACATCCATTTCTGGAGAAACTTTAGATTCAGTGGGTACATTGTCAGCAAATGTCACATTGGCAAAGCGTACAGTGTCACATTCATTTCAAGTGATCAGAAATTCACTTTTACTTGGTTGGGACTTTTTTGTCTATACACAAAATTGTGATTAACATGCAGAACATGTCTCTTTGTGAGGTAAGGACTTCATATCCTTTATGGGTGTAGTAGATAAGCATTCCCTTAAACTTGTCAATGTGACAGTGTGTACCACTACAATTGGTCCTGCTCTGTCAGACAGGAAAAAAACGTCCTTTACCACAGGGGATGGCCTGTATCATTTCAAAGTGATGCCAATGGGCCTTAAAATAGTCCACTGTTACGAACCCCTGTTTTTCAAATGCTCGTTTCAAAAGGGTTCAGCAACATAAAAGGAGAAGCAAGGCAAAGAGCAGTTTAAAACATTTATTAAGACTAATAAATGACTGCACACACTCACGTCTCTCGTTTTTCTTCTCTCTCCCCATGTAAACACACATTTACTCTACACGAAAGTCAACACAGACATAGCAAACACTAATAAAATAAAACAAAATAGTAGCACCAAATACAAAGAACACAGCTTGTGTTGACCAGCTGCTAGGCATCATGACGCGCACAGGGTTCACCGTCGCGTACCTCACCCTCCTTCACACTCCACTTATATGCTCAGCACGAGCTATCAGAGCAACGGGCCACAGGTGCGCAAGGGCAGAGCCTACACTCAGAAAGAAACCCCAATTAGAAGATGAAACAAACACACAAAAATACACACAGGCAACAACCATAAGGCTGAGGCCGTAACACTTCTCCCCCTAAAGGAAGAATCCGATTTTTTTTATTTTCTTTCCTTCCTTAGAAGAGAAAAGAAAACTGATTCTGCATGAAATCACACAGGGAGCTTAAACTAATCCGCGAGACAACGCGTCTGCTACCACGTTGTCAGATCCTCTTTTATGATGGATCTCTAAATTATATGGTTGAACCATTAAAGCCCAACGCATCAATCGCTGATTATGGTTGTACATTTTGCTCAGAAAAACCAGCGGATTATGATCCGTGTAAACAACGACAGGAGAAGAACTAGACCCCACATAAACGTTAAAATGTTGTAATGCTAACAACATGGCTAAAGTTTATTTTTCGATCGTTGAATAATTCAACTGATGACGGTTAAACTTAGCTGAAAAGTACGATACTGGGTGGCCTATTTCGTCAGCACCCTCCTGCAGCAGGACAGCTCCCACTCCAACCGCACTAGCGTCTACTTCAAGCTGGAATGGACGAGTCACATCTGGAGCAGACAGTACAGGTGCACTGCAAAGGAGAGATTTTGCAGAGAGAAATGCCTGCTGGCACTCATTAGTCCAGTTAAAACAGACTTTAGGACTTCACATTTTCGTTAACGAGGCAACAACACTGAAGAAATGTTTACAAAAGCACCGGTAGTACCCAACCATCCCCAGGAATCTACGTAGTTCTCTCCTCGTAGTAGGTACTGGGTAGCTGAGGACAGCAGCCACTTTTCAGTCCACTGGCCGTACCTGACCGTTTCCCACCTGCTTCCCTAAGTAGGTGACAGAAGCCTTCACAAATTCACATTTTTTTAGGTTTAACGTTAAGGAAGCAGCTTCTAATCGGCGAAACACGTCATGTAAAGTCAACATGTGTTCAGCCCATGTAGACGAATAAATTACCACATCGTCTAAGTAGATATTGCAGTTAGGAACCTCGCCTAACACGATAGACATTAAACGTTGGAACGTTGCTGGTGCGTTTCGCAAACCGAATGCCATACGAGTGTACTGCAGAAAAGCATCAGGGTTTACGAGACGCGGAGATCTTAGAAGCGCGCTCGGTTAAAGGCACCTGCCAATAACCTTCCAAAAGGTCTAACTTAGTGATGTATTTCACACCCCCAAGACTGTCAATGCAATAGTCCATTCGCGGTAACGGAAAAGCATCAGCCACAGTGATGGAATTGACCTTTCTAAAGTCAGTACAAAAACGTAAAGACCCATCAGCCTTTGGTACTAAAACGCACTGCGAGCTCCATGGACTATTACTCGGGACAGCGAGTAAAAAGTAAAAAGTAACCTCACTTTTCATTGCTTTTCTCTTACTTATTGGGCAACGAACAATAAACATGTTGCTTGATTGGTAATGAACTACCGACCTGGATGTCATGCTGGATGATATTAGTACCGGGAGTAACGTCGTTGAACAAACTCGGGAAACTGTCTATCAGCTTCATTACGTCTTCTCGCTGTTCAGGCGAGAGATAAGATAGTTGATAGAAAAGCGAAGATAAAACTTCAGTGTTCTCAAAACATCCTCCTTTTAAAGCTTCCATAGATACATTCAACCCATCATCCTCAGTGTCGGTAGGCAAAGCATAAGTTAACAGTGAAACATGCTCAGTGGTTAACTCAGTACCCGGTTCACAGACCAAATTCTCAGCGTTCTCTCTTGGTTCAACACGACATAAATATGGTTTCATCATATTCACGTGACATAAACAGGTTTTTCGCCTCCATTCTGGAGTGTGTAAGATATTATCAGTTTCACTCAACTTACCTTTTATCACGTAAGGCCCGGAGAAACGCGCAGAGAGAGAGGATCCAGGAATGGGAAACAGCACTAGAACTTTCTCTCCTGGCAGAAAATTACGCACAACTGCTTTCCTATCGTAATTTCTCTTCATTTTCTTTTGTGACAGAGAAAGTGCTTCCTTCGCCACAGTACAAGCATTGTGCAAACGTTCATGAGTATGTATGATACGAAATCAAGGACGTTGGGCTTCGCAGATGAATCATGACAGAGAAATTCCTCCTTTCACATTTTCAAAGGACCACGGACATTATGTCCAAACACAAGCTCTGACGGACTAAACCCAAGAGAGTCCTGTCGCGCCTCACGCACCGCAAATAAAACCCATGGGACTCCATCATCCCACTCATTCCCAGTCTCTAGACAATACTTCCGCAGCGCAGATTTTAATGTTTGGTGCCACCTCTCCAAAGCTCCTTGCGACTCAGGGTGATAGGCACTTGAGACACCCCAAGAGCCTTTAATGATGTACGAAAAACGTGTGACACGAAATTTGAACCCTGATCCGTTTGGACAGTTTTTGGTAGCCCAAAAGTTGTAAAGAATTTCGTTAAAGCTTTAGTTACAGTTTTAGCCGTTATATTCCGTAACGGAATGGCCTCTGGGAAACGTGTAGCTATGCACATGATTGTAAACAAATATTGACAACCAGACTTAGCCTGAGGGAGTGGACCCACACAGTCAACTAGAACGCGCTCAAATGGTTCGCCGACTGCAGGAATAGGACAGAGAGGAGCAGGCGGTACCACCTGATTAGGTTTTCCACTGACCTGACAAATATGACATGTTTTACAGTACCTCACAAAATCAGATTTTAACCCTGGCCAGAAAAAATGCTGGAGCACCTGGTTATAGGTCTTAGTTATCCCTAGGTGTCCAGACCAAGGATGGTCATGGGCCAGACTTAAAACATATGGTCGATATTTTAAAAGTACCACAATTTGATGCACTGCATTCCAATCTTCCCGCTGCTCAGGATTTAATGATCTACTCCATTTACGCATGAGCACATTATCGTTCCAGTAAAACTGGTGGTTACGCAGCAACATTTTTTCATCTTCAGCACTCGCACGACATTTGTCTAATGATAGATCATTTCGCTGAGCTTCAATCAAAGTCTCACGCGAGACAGACAACTCAGCGGTAAGATCAAAGCAAACAGATGACCTTGAAGTCGTTTTAGACGAGTCTGGAGAGTCAGGAAGAACATCAGTTTTCAAAATATTTGAAAAGACAGAATCACCAAGAGTATCACTTTCCTGAATGTCACGATTCGCTTGTGCTCGCGTCACCACAGCACTTAACACATTTGGCTAATTTTTACCAAGTGCATCAGCCTGGGAATCATTACACGGGACATCAACCACTTGCACTACTGGCATTACCTAACTTCCAGCTATGTCATTTCCCATGATGAAGTCAACACCTTTCACAGGTAAAGAGGGACAAACTGCAACCTCAAAACACCCAGATGCTAAATCAGAAGAAACGTATACGCGATGAAGTGGAACATGCACAAAACCCATTTCAATACCCTGCACAATCATGCTTGTATTACACGCCGAGTCAGCACAAAAATCCAGAATATCTGATAATATAAAAGACTGAGACCCTCCGGTATCACGGAGAATTCTTACAGGTTTTCGGCTTTCGATCTGCTCATTTAACGACACAAATCCATCGAACACGAAAGGCTGAAAACAGCTATCAGGGGTCGCAGGAGAACCAGAGAATGATGGAGACAAAGTTTTCACCAAAACTGAACCTCGAGGCTGAAACGATGAGGACTCTTGTCGCTCTTGTTTCCGTTTTAAAGTACGACACAAGTGACAATACCCGCACTCTCTTTTGGACTTCGGACTGGTAGGAACCCATTTATTTTTTCATTTTCATTTGCTTTTAGTGAGGGACCCCCAGAATCAGACGAACGCTTAAAAAACACAGTTTTGGGCATTAATGCGTACTCGTCAGCTAACACAGCAGCCTGTTGTACCGTGCTGACTTTTTGTTCGTTTAAATACAACACAGTACGTTCTGGAACACAGTTTTTAAACTCTTCGATCAGCAACAATTCTCGCAATGAAGTATAATCAGTTACCTTGCACGCTTTGATCCACCGATCAAATAAAATGCCTTTTTCGCGAAAGAATTCGACATAAGTTTGAGACGTACCTTTTTTCGTGGTACGAAATTGCTGTCGATAGTGCTCAGGAACTCATTCATATGCTCGTAAAATTGAAGTTTTCACGGCATCATACTGCACGCTTTCTTCTAACGAGAGAGATCCACACACCTCTTGTGCCTTACCTGATAGTTTACATTGTAACATTAGTGCCCAAACCTCGGTTGGCCATTTTAATGCACCCGCAACTCTTTCAAATGCCTGAATATACGCTTCAACTTCCTTCTCACAGAAGGGTGGCATGATAGCGATATTTTTAGCCCCATCAAAATGTGTCAAAAACGGCGCTACTACAGACTCAGATACCAGCCGAGACAGAATTAATACTCGAATTTGATGAACCAGCCAGTGTCTCAGAATTACCCTTCAAACTAGATGTTTTAGAAGTAGATTTTTTAGGGACTTCTGGAACAGCCTGCAACTCCAACTCCCGCAGTCGCACTTTAGTATCTGCATCAGTTCGATACAATTCGATCTGACGCTTCAAATCATCTTGTCTCGCCTGAGCTCTATCTTGAGTCTCTAATTGGAACCGTGCTAAACGTATCTTTAAACGTGAATCTAAATGCAAACTTGGTAATGCCTCGGTGGAAAGTGAAAGAGGTTCGAAATTTAAGCATTGAAAAAGACATACCTACCTCCGTGCCAGCCACAGTCAATGGAGTCACTGGAATACCACTCGACACACGTAAGGGCGAACTTCCTGCAGCTGGTGCCGCCAACTCCGCTGCTGGAACAATCTCAGAAGGAAATACCCCCTTAGTAATCAAACTAGTCACTAAACAAGCTTTTAACTCTTCTTTACGTAGAAAAATCATTTTTTCGACATGTCTCTAATATTTCAACACTAGGTTGATCTATAAATTGCTTTAACTCAAACGTTGCCATCTTTAAAGAAAAAAAACGCAAAACAATCAGAATGATCCAACACTCTCTGGACCTACCTACCTAACCATTAATCTAACTATACCCTACCTAATCTTCAGAGGGTACCGATTAAGAGATCGCTCCCTCCCCCGGAATACCTCCAAAAACAACAAAATAAAATAATAAAGAAAAACAATAAACAGTAAACCGTCGTCAGGACTGGCGCTAAGCGCAGCCCCGCTGGTTTACTCTTTCTAACCAGAGAATATGGACCACCTGAATCAAATTAGATCAATCAAATTGCTACTACTCGAACACAAATTCTGTTGTTCAAATGCTCATTTCAAAAGGGTTCAGCAACATAAAAGGAGACGCAAGGCAAAGAGCAGTTTAAAACATTTATTAAGACTAATAAATGACTGCACACACTCACGTCTCTCGATTTTCTTCTCTCTCCCCATGTAAACACACATTTACTCTATACGAAAGTCAACACAGACATAACAAACACTAACAAAATGAAACAAAATAGTAGCACCAACTACAAAGAACACAGCTTGAGTTGACCAGCGGCTAGGCATCATGACGCGCACGGAGTTCACCGTCACGTAACTCACTTCACACTCCACTTATATGCTCAGCACGAGCTATCAGAGCAACGGGCCACAGGTGCGCAAGGGCGGAGCCTACACTCAGAAAGAAACCCCAATTAGAAGATGAAACAAACACACAAAAATACACACAGGCAACACCCATAAGTCTGAGGCCGTAACATCCCCCAGTGTTTCAAAGGCTAATGGAGTTAGTTCTCAGAGGGCTGCATTGGACAAAGTGTGTCATTTATTTTGATGAAATCATTTGTATGGGTAAATATTTTGAGGATCACATGAAAAACCTCACAGACATTTCGACCAGTTTCAGGGAAGCAGGTCTCAAGCTTAACCCTGCAAAGTGTCATTTCTGCAAGGTATCTGTAATGTACATGGGTTATGTTGTCTAAAAGGATGGACTGTCTCTTGATCCAGCTCATAGTGAGAAAGTAAGAGACTGGCCAACTCCAAAATCAGGTACTGAGGTGCGAGCATTTTTGGGCTTGTGTAGCTATTATAGGTTTTCATGCAAGATTATGCCTTTAAGGCTCAATCTCTACACAGACTAACCCACAAAGACGTGCGTTTTGAGTGGACCGATTTGTGTTCAGTAGTCTTTCAGCAACTAAAAGACGCTCTGATGTCTTTGCTTGTCATGGCATTGCCTCATTTTGATCAGCCGTTTACATTGAGTACAGTTGCATCTAATACAGCTATTGGTGCTATTTGAACTTAATGCTGTGCATAGAAGAAGAAAATGTTGTATGTTTTGGCAGTTGAGCTCACTTCCTCATTCTGTGCTGCCTTACATTCGTTATAGTTTCTTGAGTTATGTAGTCTGTTGTGGCCTGAAAGAATGATATCATGTGATTTAAAGGTTTTTTTTTTTTTTTTTGTTTTTTTTTTTTTGTTTTACGTCTACGTAAAGACCAGCACAGGACTTTTGCTTTTTGGAACTCAGAAGCTTAGCAGACTGACAGATAACTTAATTATATTCAGTGTCTTAATTTAGTAAGTTAATAATAACTACACTGTCGTTTTTTTGATTCCACTTGTTTTCATTTCCTGTCAGTTCCATCCAATCTTCTTGTGCCTGAAGTGCTATCGCAAAGCAGTCATCAGAATCTGAGTGAGTTTCCCTATAAGAATATATATATATATATATATAGCATATACATATATATTAGCACACACACACACACACACACATATATATATATATAATATATATAATCTTGCAGTTCTCACACTCACTGAAAAAACTGTTTAATTCATCCAATTAAAAATATTCAGGGTGATTATTCACATCTATATTTTTTAACTTGAGCCAATGAAAAATAAATAACTTGCCCCTTTAGCAAAGTTATTTATTTTTCATTGGCTCAAGTTAAAAAATATAGATGTGAATCAATACTCAAATTGTTTTTTTAATTGGATGAATGAAACACTTTTTTCAGTGATGTACATTGCTATTTTTTTATTGTGATAAGTTAATTGTTCAGCCCCATTGCAGCAGTTATTTTACATAATTTTATGTAAAATATCACAATCTTATTTTACATAATTTTATAATAAAGAAACTATCCCAATCATCACGACTTTACTGACTAGGCATGTACTATAGATGTCAGATTAAATGCTGGTTCTACAGGTTTAGCTTGTTTTTGTGTGTGTGTGTGTGTGTGTGTGTGTGTGTGTGTGTGTGTGTGTGTGTGTGTGTGTGTGTGTTATGTTTCCTCCAAACCTGCACTTATCACTTATCACCCCCCCCCCATTCAAGTTTGCTGCTTGCAAATTTTCGGGTTTGTTTTAGGTCTAATGACTTCTTCGTGCAATGGACTGTGATTTTTACCTTCATTATTTTATTTATTTATTGTTTGCTTGTTTGTTAAGGACTGATTTTATTCTACAGAGATTCATAATCAATTTGAGAAAATTGGAGTTGTTTGCGAGTAGCATGTTTAGAAATTTGAAATAACCGACTGTAAAATCCAGTCATGCAAACTACTGTTTTGAATTAAAAATATATACGAATTTTTGGGTCATTGCATCGAATGGGTACCTTTTTTTTCTTCTTTTTTTTTTACTCTTCCAAATAAAACTTAAACTATATAAAAATCAAATAACCAAATAAAACTTTTTTTTTTTCAAAACTGAATCTCATAACATACAAATTTAATTATTCAGAACATGTATTTTAATCAGTCAAAAGTCGTGTGTCTTTATTTATTTGTTTATCTCTCAAAAATATTTGTATTTTACAGATTTTTTTAAATATTTTTTAAGAAAAGATGTTTAGTAACCATAACGGAAATAAACATAAGGTAACAGGAGTGTATACAGGTTTGACTACATTTGTGAGGTGTTTAATGTCCTCACTAATTGTGAAACCTGTTAAACACTACTGTCAAGTGAACCAAACCTCACTGATTTAAAAAACTTATGAATCTGAAAAATCATGTTTCCATTTAAAAGTAGTGATTTGCAAATGTTCTGTGAGGGTTGTGTGAATGAGGGCTAAGTACACTGTAAAATGTCTTTGTGTTTACAGTTATGTACAGTGAAGGAGGTGGAAAGAGAATTAAAGCAAGATTGAGGGAGAGACACGGAGAGGAGAGTGGATATATCTCGCTCCTTCCTGTGCAGTCTTCCATGGGTGAGTGTTTCTGGCTTCTTAGTATGGCTTCTCTACATGTTCTTCTGCATAAGAAAACCGAGAATCTCATGCATCTTCAAATAGATGGGCCCCAATTACTGCCATTCAGATGGACACCCTTGACTATGTACCTAACACATGTCCACTGCAATAAATTATGTTCTTGTTAACAAGGTTCGGGAGGAGCGCGTCAGATACTAATCAACACAGGTGGACCACAATCTAGTAATCAATCCCATAGTATAAATATCGCTGACTTACCTCTATCCATTGACGGTTAATCAGCATTCGATTCGCTCTGTCTGTCATCTTATCACAGACCCAATCTTCCTTCCAACGAAGAGATCTGCACCAGGGATTTTTCAGATCTGCCACTTTTTCCGGACCCACGATCCTCGCCAAACACGGCCGCCGAACACCATTAAGCGTTATCGCAGCAGCTACTCTTCTCGCAAAGCCACACGTTGTGGCCAATAGACCGTGCAAAGCCCCGAGCCCGAGCTCGCCTCGCTCCCGCTTAAGACCGGGCTCTCCTCGAGCGCTGGATTGCAGCAGCAGCAGGCATTCAACCAGCCTGGGCCGCACCCCATCTCTCTGCAGCAAGTCTCTCTCGCTTCCCGGCTCAGCCTTTTCACCGCGGCTTTTCCGGCCACAGCGCAGTTTGAGGCTGCCTCCCCTAGCAGCGCAGACCGCCTGTCGTAAATCAATACATTCTTCAGGTGAAGACGCTAACGCAGGTTTCGCGGCTAAAGTTGTTAAACGACATCATGACGTAATTCTGTCGGATGACGATGCCATTTAACCACGAAGCCAAGGCATTTTTTCAAGGCAAACCATCCACACCAACATGTCTGAAGACATTACATTTGCCCTACCGTACATGTTTAAACCTCACTGAGATGATACAGACATAAGTTGCATGCAATTATTCTGGCAGGACCTATTTATTAAGGTAAGGCAAGTTTATTTATATAGCACATTTCTACACAATGGTAATTCAAAGTGCTTTACATAAAACGAAAGTGAAATAATTATGAAGGAAAATAATAATATAATAAATAAAACAAGCAAACTTTTTTTTTAACAATTATTTAAAAAAATGTACTTATTTAAAATGAATTTAAAAACCGATTTTAACAAAAAAAAGAAAGAAAAGTGCAACCAGTTCGGACATTGCACAAGTGCTCATTCAATAAATGCACAGCTTAACATATGAGTTTTAAGTCTAGATTTAAATGTGACTAGTATATTAGCACATCTGATCTCTTCTGGAAGCTGATTCCAACTGCGGGCGGCATAGTAACTTAAATGTTAAAAGCCGACTCCCCTTGTTTGCGTGAACCTTTGGTATTTCATACTGACTCGATCCTAGTGATCTGAGTGCTCTGTTAGGTTTATATTCAGTGAACATATCTGCAATTTATTAAGGGACATATTTCACCATTTACTTACTCAGAATTTATCTAAAACACAACTACCCTCGTGTTTTGCCGCAGGACAGCAAGGGTGAGTAAAATTTCTGTTGTCTTTTCAGGACTGTAATACGAAAAGCACGCAAAGTAAATATCTTTACAATCTGCTTGAAAGTGAACCGCACATAACTGCAATCATCTTTACCATTATAACCACGTCGGTTGGTACAATGTTTTACAAGACTAAACATGCTTAATCGTTTTCAAAGCCCCTGTTTCCACAGTCCATACTACAACGCGAAAACAGCATTCCAAATTTATCCGCTCTGGAGACAGTTTAAAAAGGCCAGAGGGCCAAAACGAGCGGAAAACATGCTTCCAGCAGGAACGTACTAATGTGGACAAGGCTTGAGGTATTGTCAAACCAGGCAACCAATTGCTAAGCTGGCAACACAGTAGGCTACCCAGCAGAGGTGGGTAGAGTACCCAAAAACTGTACTCAAGTAAAAGTAAAAGTATTTCTAGAAATATTTACTCAAGTAAAAGTAAAAGTACTAGTCTTGAATAGTTACTTGAGTAAGAGTAAAAGAGTATCGGATAAAAAATCTACTCAAGTAGTTAGTTACTAGTTACTTTGGGTCATATATACTGTACTGAGCCTATTTTTATTTAGATATATAGATAAAATGTATGTAATGTATGTGTGCGTGTATAAATGTATATATTTCATCAGCCTTTACTCCAATTTATGTAATTTATTATAAAACCCTGTCTGTTTACTTAAGTAACAGATATAGGTGTCATGCCATAACATATTTTTAATACGACTGACTTTATATTAAATGTGAATTTAACATTGAAAGTTAATGTGATATAAATATTGCTACTAATCTTTCATTGTTCAGAAAGAGAGCAAATAACATTTACATTATTAAAGATCATTTTCACTGACAGTCTACATTTCAATCACTCTCAGAAACTCCCATTAAAATCACTGAAACTGTTAACACTGTGAAATCAATATCTTAATTAAAGATTCGTACACACATCTGCACTTTGTTGTTCCTGCGAGAGAATTCGCCAGAAAGAGGTATTCAGTCAGCGAGCGAGTGAAGGAAGCACCGGCATTTTAGCGATGACTCATCGAAACACCTCTGATTGGCCAATGCTTTAATAAGCTCAAAAGAATCATGTGTGATTTGTTATAATGCGCAGCGCTGTAAAAACGCATCTATCTCTGGCTAAGCGCCAGCAAACAATCACAGATCTGAATTTAGCAGCTGATAATATGACTCGCTGAACGTACTTGCACCAGTGTGATTGTATTAAAATTAATAAAATCTTAATCGGCTATTTTTTGTCTTTTGGAAGCTGCATTCAACTTGACTCCCCTCTGTTATAAGCCACACGTACAACAAACTAATGTCACAGTGGTATCGTGTACTGTAATCGAATGTAGCCCAAGTTATTACCTGTTAAACAGTAGACAGCACACGCGGTGTTCATCTAATAAGGATCTCCATCGCTAGCAAATAATAGCCTTTGCAGATTTCAATTCAGTTCAGTTCCAGCCACGTTTTCAACGCTCTTTCTGTTCTTAAACGTTACAACTCCGAGTGAACCACTTCAGACGCTCAGCGCGTGCGGCAGGGAACTGAACGACTCATTCAAACTGATTCATGAACCAATTCACTCGTTTGCCAATTGGTTTGATCAAGCCTTTGAACAGAATTGACTCAAAAGAATGAATCATTCGCGAATGGGCATCGCTCATTGCCCAGAGAAAAGTAGATGGCGCGTTTGGAATAAACTGAAGCATTATAACATTTATTGCATTAAGATAAAGTAACGACAGGAGCGTCGCCCACAGTAACGAAGTAAAAGTACAGATTTTTCCCCAAAAATTTACACAAGTAAGAGTATAAAGTACCCATCTTTAAATATACTCCGAAAAGTATTCGTTACCCCAAAAAATTACTCAAGTAAATGTAACGAAGTAAATGTAACTCATTACTACCCACCTCTGCTACCCAGGCACTTTTTATTATTATTATTTTTTTAGCTTGCCCCATCAATTGTTACTAACCCTTCTACTTTTCCTGCAGCCAACAACTACAGCAGTCGAAGCAAGCCTTTTACCATTTACTTCTATGTTCCGCCACACCCTAACCATCCTAAGACCTATTAGACCTATTGGTCAGACCAATTCCTTATCAAAGAAGCTCACCGAACCCCCTATCTATATCTCCCCACTGCCACAGCAGTGTCTGCTCCCGCAGGAGCCTCTATCCACATTTCTCCAATGCCGCAGCAGTGTCTGCTCCCACAGGAGCCTCTATCTATATTTCTCCACCTCCGCAGCAGCGTCTGCTCCCGCAGGAGCCTCTATCTATATTTCTCCACTGCCGCAGCCCGCAGGAGCCTCTAGCTATATTTATCCACTGCCGCAGTAGCATCTGTATCTCTTTTCTGTATTTTCCATACTGCCGTAGCAGTTCTCGCTCCCGCAGGAGCCTTGGAAAAAAAAAAAAAAGATTCATACTGTTCCATAGAACAACTTAACGTAACGCATCGCTAACAATCTAACGTACATGCTAATCATATCAAAATCCTTCAAAGGCCCAAACGTTGCCGAGAATAGTTTCTACACGTCACTGTACAACCTAGTCCTCGTTTTGCTAAACATTTAATTCAAATGTACACCATCTTTAATATTGGACAATTCTTTACAACAGGCATGCTACAGCAATCATAAGTCGTGACCTCAAATGTTGCTATACGTTTCAGCTATTCTCCGAAATAATCTGTTCAGATTTCCCCTATAGGTGGCACAAAAAAAAAAAAAAGCTGCTCATGAACCCTTTTGAAGCCCCGCCTTCTCGTTTACTCATTAGCCCACTGGAGTGGTTAATCTGAAAATTCTTAACCATCTTAATCAATCCGTCAGCTCCATATAATTTGCCGTTTAAAAGCATAATCACCTTGATGGGTCTTGATGAATTCTCTCTCACACCGTAGAATAATGATCACGCAATCAATATGGAGTGAGAGAAAAAAAAAAAATAACTCTCAAGCTCTCGGCTGGGAAAGGATGACATCACCTCTGCTTTAAGCTATGCCCGTGCATCCAGATTCATGGCACTTATGCGAGGTACACTGACAGGACAGGGAATTCCATTTCGTCGTACACTTAACTTCGAATGCAAGCCGATCAAAGATTTTCTGACATTATCAGAAGTAGGGTATTGGATTTGCTAAACCACTACGCAAGTATCCCTCATAGCATCCCCTTTAGACATCTCAAATTGCTCTGAGAATTGAACTCTTCGCCAGGTGCTGCAAACCGTTCCCAGTAAAAAAAAAAAAAAAAAAATATATATATATATATATATATATATATATATATATATATATATATATATATATATAAAAATTAATAATAGTAATAATGTTAAAACAAAATAAATACATTCTCCAACTACCAGCAAGGCTCAGCCATTCAAAACAGTGACTATTGAATTCCCGCCAGATTGCCTCCCGGTCGAGCAAACCTTGCCTTTTCTGACAAACTACCGGAGCAGTTACCCGTCTGATGCCGCGAGTATTTAAACCCCGACTGATGCCGCAAGAGCCGTCCCGGTCGAGTGGATGTTTCCCTCCAACTAACGGCATTGCTTACACGTCTGTGCGCGAATATTGAACTCTCGTCAAAGGCTGCAAGAGGTTTGGTCAAGCATCCTTCGCCTTCACATCCGACTACAGGTGTACCCATTCAGTGCCGCAAACATTGATCTCCCACCGAATGCCAGCGAGAGCCTTCTGGCTAGACAACCTTACCTTTTCGATTTACGGCCAGCATAGGCTTACCCGTTCGATGCCACGCTCCCATCGTACGTCGGTGAGAACCTCCCAGCTATACAAACTAACTTCCCCCTTACGGTCGTCGAGACTTACCCATCTTGTGCGGCGAGTATTGAGCTCCCACCAGATGCCGGCGAGAGCCTCCCGGCTAGACAACCTTACATCTTCTATTTTATGGCCTACAAGGCTTACTCCGATGCAATGTGGTCCCATCGTACGTCGGTGAGAGCCCACCAGCTACATCCTTAACTTCCTCTTTACAGTTGTCGAGACTTAACTATCTGGTGCCACGAGTATAGAGCTCCCACCAGATGCGGGCGAGACTTTCTACTCTACAGCCAGCAAGGCTACCCGTTCGATGCGTGTCCTCCCATCGGATGCCGGCGAGAGCCTCCTGGCCAGACTACCTTTCCTTTCTCCTTACAGCCGCAAGCTGTCATTTCCACCATGCACTATCCAGATCCCGCGGGAGGCCGGCAAAAACCTCCTTTTCCATTTCTACGGTCATCGAGGCTTTCCCGTCTGATGCTGCGAGTACAAGCTCCCATCGGACATCGGCGAGAGCCCCGCGGCCACCCAAACTTACCTCTTCCATCCTACGGCCTGCGATGCTGATACAGTGAGCATGAAGTTCCTGTTGGATGCTGGTGAGAGCCTCCTGACCACACTAATTTACCTTTCCATCTTTCATCCGGAGAGGCTTACCCGTTCAATGCCGTGAGTACAAGCTCCCGTCGGATGTCGGCGAGAGTTTCCCGACTAGACAAACTTACCTTTTCCTTTTCTATGGACAGAGAGGCTTACCCGTTCGATCGTGTGTGCTCCCGTCAAACGTCGGCGAGAGCCTCCTGGCCAGACAACCTTATTTTCCAATCTTTGGTCGGAGAGACTTACCCGTTCGATCATGTGAGCCCCCGTCGGACATTGGCGAGAGTCTCCCAGCCACATGACATGAGGCTTATCCGTCTGATGCGTGTGCTCCTGTCAGACGTCAGCGAGAGTTCTCCCGGTCGGGTTCCATACTTGCAGCCATTTGCCCTTCGGCCCCTGAATAGCAGGGGCTTATCAGCCAGTAGGGCCCGTACAACGACACCTTGACCTATTCAAGTCGAGGCAACTCGAGGCCTCCCGGTCGGGCGATACAAACACGCCTCTCCTCCTCATCGGCCGGTAGGACTCACTGTTCCAACACTGTGAGCCCCCATTGAGCATCGGCTCGAGCCATACCGACCGGGCGCCTCTAACCACATAGTCCAGTACCTGCAGCGGGTAGGGCCTACCTTCCCAACGCTTAAGTCGCTCACATTGGAGTACGTAGGCTCTTCCGGCCCGCCAACAAGATGACTTATCAGAAAATAAAATCAGCCCCCGCCAGTACTCAATGTTATTTTGGGGGGCGTCCTTAATCTGGCGGCTGTCCTCTTGTCCATTTGGTTTTTGGGGGGTACTCTAGGTTCGGGCCATTCCCGAGCTCGGAGCCCTTCCCTGGACAGCACAACCAAATACGCATACCATACCTCAGCTAATTATATGTAAGCGTGAACTCGTGAAATGATGTTCTCGTTAACAAGGTTCGGGAGGAGCGCGTCAGATACTAGCCTAATCAACACAGGTGGACCACAATCTAGTAATCAATCCCACAGTATAAATATCGCTGACTTACCTCTATCCATTGACGGTTAATCAGCATCCCTTCTCCACCCCATCTCCTCACTTCAAGTTCACTTTATAATTAGAGCCCTTCCCCGGACAGCACGCCAAATACGAATAGCATACCACAACTAATTATATGTACGCGTGAACTCGTGGAATAACACATCACAATAGTTTTGGCAATGTACTTTTACACTGTTACATTAACCTCTGTGACCTGATAAGTAGAATTCTGCCAAATACATGTAATGTTTTTATGCAGATTTTCCTTAGCCATACCTGGAAGCAGGTGCTTTGCTAGTGAAAGGAACGGTATTACTGAGTATGGGGGCTCCTGCGATTTCTACCAAGAGGGAACTTCAAAACTAGCTACATCCATATTAATCCAAAGAATTGCATTTTGTCTCGAAACTCTGTCTATGTTCATGTATTTCAGAGGTTGCTTGTCTACACTGAAATGTCAAAAAAATGACACAGAAATGGCAAAACATCTAAATGAATACGAGGGATATCTATCCATACAATAAGCAGCACATGACTTAATATGCACCATTATTTTTTTAAATACCTTCATTTTCAAAGTCCACATTATAATGCAAAAACAAATATGGGTGGGAGAGAGTCTGTAAAAAGCTCAGTTTTCACTGGACATAAGCATTGTTTTAGTGTGGGTGGAAAGTCAAAATGT
Source organism: Carassius carassius (assembly GCF_963082965.1). Classification (NCBI taxonomy): domain Eukaryota; kingdom Metazoa; phylum Chordata; class Actinopteri; order Cypriniformes; family Cyprinidae; genus Carassius; species Carassius carassius. The sequence continues at coordinate 48,596,766 of NC_081755.1, forward strand.
TGGGAGAAAGCTGCATTTTGAAATGTAAATAGATTAATAAAGATGTAGCCTAATATCTACACAAATAAATCACTTCATCAGAGGACACTCAGTTTTTCTACTGTTAGTCAGTCCTGTTATAGTTTATGAGTAATAGGGATGAGATTTTAGAGATGTATATGGGTTCTTATATCATTTATCATATTGTTTTCCAGTGATATAATAAGTTAAAAAATTATACAATGGACTCATTTATAGAGATTGAACAAGAGTGTACCTCTGATTTATCAGACAAGAGCATCAGTAGCAAAACAAAAAAAAACTTTTTGTAAAAAGACTTACAGTTGCTTCTCAATGAATTAGAATGTTGTGAAAAAGTTATTTTATTTCAGTAATTCAACTCCAGATTGTGAAACTTGTGTATTAAATAAATTCATTGCACACAGACTGAAGTAGTTTAAGTCTTTTAATTGTGATGATTTTGGCTCACGTTAAACAAAAACCCACCAATTCACCTTCATCTCAACAATTCTTCATAAGACCAATAAAAAATAAATAAATAAATAAAAACATTTATTGAATTGTTGGCCTTCTGGAAACTGTTAGTTTACTGTACATGTACTCAATACTTGGTAGGGGCTCCTTTTGCTTTAATTACTGTCTCAATTCGGCGTGGCATGGAGGTGACCAGTTTGTGGCACTGCTGAGGTGGTATGGAAGCCCAGGTTTCTTTTGACAGTGGCCTTCAGCTCATCTGCATTGTTTGGTCTCTTGTTTCTCATCTTCCTCTTGACAATACCCCATAGATTCTCTCTGGAGCTCAGTTCTGATGAGTTTGCTGGCCAGTCAAGCACACCAACACCATTGTCATTTAACCAACTTTTGGTGCTTTTGGCAGTGCGGGCAGGTGCCAAATCCTGCTGGAAAATGAAATCAGCATCTTCAAAAAGCTGGTCAGCAGAAGGAAGCATGAAGTGCTCCAAGATTTCTTGGTAAACGGGTGCAGGGACTTTGGTTTTCATAAAACACAATGGACCTACACCAGCAGATGACATTGCACACCAAATCATCACAGACTGTGGAAACTTAACAGTGGACTTCAAGCAACTTCGGCTATGAGCTTCTCCACCCTTCCTCCAGACTCTAGGAGCTTGGTTTCCAAATGAAAAACAAAGCTTGCTCTCATCTGAAAAGAGGACTTTGGACCACTGGGCAACAGTCCAGTTCTTCTCCTTAGCCTAGGTAAGATGACTAAGGAGTGGCTTAACAAGAGGAATACAACAACTGTATCCAAATTCCTTGACACGTCTCTGTGTGGTGGCTTTTGATGCCTTGACACCAGCCTCAGTACATTCCTTGTGAAGTTCACACAAATTCTTGGCTGCAGTTCTCTCGGTTGGTTGTGCATTGTAACAAAAGGGTTTAAAAGAGTCATAAAGGGTTATTATTAATTGCATTCATCTTCAGGAATTATTTGTAGCATTATAGCATTAATAGTATAATAAAATGATTTGTTCATCCACAGGGCGGACAGTGTAAACCGTTTATTTTTTTCTCTAAGTAAAATTATTTCTCTGGCCACAAAAAATAATTTTACTACTAATACATTGCTCCCAGAGCAAGTAACAAGTAATCGTCCTGTGAGCAGCAAACACGGACAACCAAGTGTGAATACATATGAATGTTTATTAAACTAGACTACAGGGTAACATGCAACATCTGACTAGACACAAACATACACATATTAAACACAGATGCCAATGCAAGGAAGGCATGGATGGAGAGAGAGAGAGAGAGAGAGAGAGAGAGAGCACACTGCACAGAGAGAGAACACACTGCACAGAGAGAGAGCACACTGCAGAGAGAGAAAGAGCAAGAGCGAGCGCTCCTGCACAAGACAGTGGAAAGTCATGGCAGTATTTACTCATAAACTAAATCACAACCTGTTAAGAACCATTAAAGAATCTCATCAGCTTATTTAAAAGGGGTCAAAGCCTAGAAGCACATCTAAATAGTTAACAAGAGGTTTACTTGCATTGGTTCTGTAGTTGTGGAGTAAAGTGTCCCGGTGCCTGTATAATGCATAGATTACTGTTGAATCCTGTTAGGAGTGAAACCTTCGTCATTTCATCCATGGATTGACTGCTCCGAAGTGAAGCGACAAAGTTGCTGAAAACTGCCAGAAGATCAAACTCCCTGGAAGGGGAGTTGCTAGGTTTCCAGGGTGATGGGTGTCTCCAGGGAACCACAAGTTGGGTGTGGAAGAGTTTTTCTCTGGTTTCCCTGTAACACCCATATTGGATAGACTGACCAGTAAGAAGGCATATAGTTTTGGCAGGAAAGTGTTTCTTTGTCCCTGTGACACCTCACTTGCATTCTTTATGACAGGCGTGATTAACTGGTCTAGTTTAACTCAAAATATAGTACAATAGTATGATGCATTTCATGATCACATAGAGTACATAATGGTTTGAGGAATAAAGAGATCATTTTGATACCAAGTAAGAAACATTTAGAAGATATTAAACCAGATACATTCAAACACCTGAATATTAGCATTTAGAGCTCAACTAATGCCAATAAACAGTGGTAACTAAACTAATATAATAGGGAAACATACTGACAATGCATGCATGTAGTAGATGCATTTGTAAATAATTGATTATGGTCTAAAATTAAGAAAACATCTTTGTGTGTGTGTGTGTGTTTTGAAATTGTGGAGACAGACCACTGGTTTAGTCAGGCCATTGGTGCCTAGCACAGGGGCCATTTGCTCCTCCTGGAATGCATTTGACGTCTGATGGAGAGTAGCAGAAAGTTGCTGTTTAACATCATCTTGATAGTGGGCGGGGGGAACCCCTGGCAATTTAGCACCCATAAATGTAGAATGTGACGCCATGTCTACAATTTATATGCAAATGTCACAAGGCTAAAAGGGATTTCTTATATATATATAGCCCCAACGAACTTACATGATGCAAAGCAGATGCTACAGCATATTTTTTTCTCCACACTTTTCCCTTCCACTCAACTTTCTGTTAACATGCTTGGATACAGCACTCTGTGAACAGCCAGCTTCTTTGGCAATACATCTTTGTGGCTTACCCTCCTTGTGAAATGTGAGCCAAATCATCACAATTAAAAGAACCAAAGACTTAAACTACTTCAGTCTGTGTGCATTGAATTTATTTAATACACAAGTTTCACAATTTGAGTTGAATTACTGAAATAAATGAACTTTTTCACGACATTTTTTGAGAAGCAACTGTACATTGCAGTGTATTGATGTGTATAACAACAAATCAATATAGCTATTTATCTATTCTAGACAATAAGTTTCCCAGTCTGTCCATTGTGTTATTTGGAAGTTCTTCATCTGTCCAGTTTGGACACGAAAACCTTCTACTTGGTGAAAAACAGACACATGTGGAAAACACTGAAGTATCCAGGATTGAGCCTTTACAGAAGAAGATATCAGAATGCCACATCTCTGTGTTCAACATGATTGACTTACATAAGTCTGAACTTTATCTGGACTGTGTGGATCATCACATTGGTCAGCTTGTGAATGAAAATGAATTCCACGTTTTCATCTTTGTTGTGCGACTGGGCCAGTTAACCAATGATGATAAGATGAGTCTGGAATGGCTTCAGAGTGTGTTTGGTGACAAAGTTCTTCAGTTTGTGATGATTCTCTTCACCTACGAGAGAGAAAAGGAGTGTAACACTATAAAATATGATCTGAAGAGAAACCCTGATCTGAAGCAGCTGCTGGAGAAATGTGGAGGAAGATTTCAGACCTGCAACATGATGATGAACAACCAATCAGAGATGAGAGACCTGATGAAGAAGATTGCGCATCTGTTTAATGAGAATCAACAGCAGTGCTACACTGGAGAGATGCTCAACACTGCATCAATAAGGAAAAAAGAGCTGGAAAGTCGTGAACATCAGTGTGGTAAGAATTAAGTTTTTTTTCTATGATGTCTTTTTCAAATGTTTTTACGTTTCTTATATATTACAGATTTTTACAGAGTTGTTTTTTTAGGTTACACATCAGAAATGGAATCAAATACACACCTGAACTTAATTTTACTGGGGAAAAAACGAGCTGGGAAGAGTGCATCAGGAAACACAATACTGGGACAAGAAGTTTTCATGTCAAAGAAAAGCTCCAAATCAGTCGCTCGAGATGCAGTTGTGAAATCTGGGACTGTTAATGGGTTTCCAGTCACTGTTTACGACACACCTGGATTCTATGACCAAACGATGAGTACAGAGGACATTCAGAAGATACTGGATAAGGTTCTCCTGAAATGTGAATCTGGTCCCTGTGCTTTTTTGCTGGTTATCAAAGCTGATAGTTTCACTGAAGAAGAGATAAAAACTGTGGAGAAGATTGAGAAGCTGCTCGGAGAAAAACGCTTGAAAAAAACCTGGATTCTGTTTACCAGAGGAGACGAACTAAAAGATGAAAACAAGACCATAAATGAATTCATCAACGAGACTGAAGAACTGAAGAAACTCGTTCAGAAATATGATCAGAGATACCATGTGTTCAACAACAAAATAAGAGGACATAGTGACCAACCTCGATTACTGCTGGTAAAAATTCTCCAGAGATCTTTTGGAGTAAAGGGTAAGTCTTTAGAAAAATTATCAAATAAAATTTTTTAAACTCCTGTTTCTTTTTCTAACCCCATCCAGGAAAAGTGCTTAAAAAGTGCACAAAAAAACTTTTATTTCTCAATTATACTACTGCAACTGTACATGTGTTTTTGTGCACCTAAAACTCATGACTGTTAACTGGAAAGTTGTTAGTTTTCTAACTGCACTTCATCAATCATGGTGTTTTTTCTTGAAGGATTTTCCTGTAAATGACTACTTACATCTGTTTTCTTTTCTTTTTTTCTTTTTTTTAAATCATCAGATGGAGGAGAACTCGAACAGATTCATGTCAGTCCAAACACTCGTAATGAACTAGACACTCCTGTCTCAAGTCACTCATCCAGAAGGATTGTTCTTCTGGGTAAAACTGGAGTTGGGAAAAGTGCAGCTGGAAACACAATACTGGGAAAGAAAGAGTTCCGATCTGTGCTGAAAATGAATTCAGTAACCCGTGGATGTTCAGAGAAACATGCCACTGTTTCAGGCAGATCTGTGTCTGTAGTTGATACTCCTGGATTCTTTGACACAGAGATGAACCCTGAAGAGTTAATGACAGAGATAGCACAAAGTTTTTATTTATCCAGTCCTGGACCTCATGCTTTTATCATTGTGTTCAGAGTTATTGACAGATTCACTGAACAGGAGCAGCAAATTCCTCAGCAGATTGAGATAATGTTTGGTCAGGACGTGTTAAAATACTCCATCATTCTCTTCACTCATGGAGATCTGCTGAAAGGACAACATATAGAGAACCTCACGGATGAGAACTGTGCTTTTAGACATCTACTTGAACAGTGTGGAGGCAGGTATCATGTCTTCAACAATGAATATCAGAATAACAGTAAGCAGGTGGATGAACTACTACAGAAGATTGACTCATTGATAGAGCAGAATGGAGGAGAACATTACAGTAATCAGATGTTTGAAGATGCTCAGAGATACAGACAAGAGGAAGAAGAGAGGAAGCTGAGAGAGGAAGAGGAGAGAAAACAACAAGAGGGGGAGCAAAGACAAGATGAGACTGGGGGAATGGTAAAAGAGGAAGTAGAAAGAAAAAGTGAAAATCCTGAGTTTAAACAATTTTTAACCAAGTATCAGGCTACTTTGAGTCTATCAGCTTTTGCACTTAGTAAAAATATGGTTGCTGGTGAATTTATCGGTGTGTGTATTGGTGGAGCTGTTGGTGTAGCTTGTGGACTTATCGGTGGCCCGGCTGGTATAGCTGTTGGTGTATTTGTTGGTGGAGCTGTTGGAGCAGCTGTTGGTGGAGCTGCTGGTGCAGTTATTAGTAAAGTTAGGCGTAATTTGTGACAAATCCTCATGGCCCACAGGTTTAGGGTAGAGATGGTGCATGCTTCTGCCAAATACTGTAACTGTAAATATAAACATTCACATGGTCCAGGGTTCCTTGTGAAAGCCCTGTGTGGAGCTGTTGCTATACCACACCAGTCCTTGATCAGTTAAATAACTTTGTTCAATAAATGGTTGTATTAATACATTTACAGTTATTATACATTTTAAAATTCAGAATATATATTGGGTTATGGGAAGTTAGGGTAAAAAAAGCTTAATTAAATGGTAGCGGTACTATTAGAGAGATGGAGCATTATCTTGTAATTCTTAAAGAAATTAAAAAGAATCGGACTTAAATATATTCAGTGTCAAAAGATAAAACAATTAATTTAGAATTTCCATCACTGTTTGCTATGTTAAGGTGAGATTCAAATGAATGTATGAAAGATAGATTCCACCTCACACCTCGTCTCACCTCATTGTTCAGTCTTGTTTATTCTAAGTAGACTCTATTTCATTTTCCTGTGCTCCAACAAATATCTCCAGTGATTATCTCCAGCGATTTCCTCCTGTCTTCCCTTTCTCATGTTCCCTGTGTTGTGTAGACAAGATTACCTGAATAATTACCCCTACAATGAGGTGTGCTCACTCCAGATCTGCTCCACCATCCACGATCTCCTGCACCTGCAAACAGGGAAAGTCTGTTTATCACTCTTATCTTCATTCTCTGCAATATTGAACTGCAATATTGAACCTGCCATTACCTTCCTTTTCTCAGAGATATAAATAAACCCTATTTGCATCTTCTTTCAGTCTGTCTACATCATGTAACATTAAAATAGGTTTACATCATTTTAATGAAGCATTTGAACACAATGAAATAGAGCTGAATGAGTGGCACTTCATGCTGTTATGAAACTGGAAGAGTCTGGTGACTGGAGGCTGCAGGGGAAGATTTTCTGAGCTGGTGGACCAAAGATGAACCCAAAGAAGAAATTGAATGGAGATTAGAGCATGTGAGGTTTTCTGTGGAAATATGTCACATTTAACACTTTCTGTTAAACATTGTTTATTTTATAAGATCATAGATTGCTTTTCCTGATGATAAAATAAAAATAAATACATTTGTTTACTTAAAGTGTGATCTAAATGGGCAAAATCAAGCCATTTATATGCTACGTGATAAATATGACTCAGTTATTACTAAATAATGCCTATTTACAAGCTTTTAAGCATTTTAGCAGTGGTTTATTTGAAGCAGATGATCAGTACGTATTTACTTGCAATTTTATAGAGATAATTGAATATAGATTTTCTGTGACAAATATGTTTTGCCTAATTTTCTAAAATATCTTATTAACTGTCAAAAATTGTATGGAAAATCTCCTGCTCTTATACTGTGGTTTTGTACTTATGCATGTTTTTCTATAGCATCATCTTAATCAAAGAGTGCATACGGTATTTTCTCTGTCCTACATGTCCTGACATTACTATGAAATTTATCTGTACCTCTATGTTAATCAGATGCTGACAAAAGATCTAATAAATTAATAAAATGTTACTTTAGTTGAAGCTATTATCATTCTTTCAAAGTACTAGGCACATTTCCATCTCCATCTGATGACTTCTGCTCGTCCACTCAGCTTTTGTGAACAGGGATTGAGTTCCGTGTAATGGTCAGGTGGAGCCAGGGATTGAACTCTCTCTTTCTTAGCGTCATCAAACCAAGCGATTGTTATTGTTTTGGTATTGCGCCCTCTAGTGGCAGGTCCTACAACCTGTACCTTTAACTTACTGTCAGCAATACCCTGAACTTTCGGTTGATTAACCCCAAAACTTGCTTACTCGAGGTATGTGATTCCAAAAACACGTCCGGGAGTAAGTTAAATACAATTAAGAGTATGTTCCTAGTTTAGACTCAAGACATTCTCAACAGAGCGACAAATCGACGAGTCACTATGAAAACGGACACTGAGAAAAAGCGCGCCATGCTGCTTTTTTCCTTTTTCCTTTTCAAGTGTTTAATTGAATTTGAAAGACATATTTTGTTTTATTTTATTTTTGTATTATTTGGTTTTGGAGGAAACTGAGTGTTTGCTAGCATAAGGTTCTAAATTGTGGGACCTGTAAGGGTACTGCATGGGTCTTAATTGGGCAATTCATGTCAGACCCCTTTGGGCCCCACCTGCCTAAAGGGGTTTAAAGTGGGCTAGCACCAGGATTCAACCATGAATGCCCCTATGGGCTTAAAGTGGGCTCTGTAAGGATCTTTAAACTGATTACGATATTTACCAATGTTGAATTTTAAAGGGACTGTAAGTAGGAATTACTCCCATCTAGTGGTGAAATTGTATTTTGCATTCAAACTAATTTTGCTCTCCAGCGCCTCGCTTTTTCAAATGCGCGTTGCATCTACGGTAGGCGATATGTACCAAAAAGCTTTGACAGGATGTCTTCTAATAGCACTTCGTTTTGGCGACGATGTTTTCTTCTTCTGTGGCGCGGCATATGTATGGTCCATAATAAGAATGCAATCCAGTCTTTTAAACTTGCCGGTGCAGTTTCAAGCGCCTCTCACTGCTCTGCACCTGCGTTTCTGGCTCTGACCGAAAACGCATTGTGGAAACGCGTTGGCTTAGTACTTTTTGTCCCTCTCTGCTATTATAGTTTTGCAAGATGGCGGAACTACATGGAAGCCTCTGTCGACCTACCCGTCCCATGTATATAAAAATAATAAATTCTTCATTTACGACGATTAGTTTAAACATTGGCATAGGTATTTGTACACCATTGAGGGCATATTTATGAATAAAAATATTGATTTTAGATAATAAAATACCTAAAAAGTTACTTATTGTCCCTTTAAAGCCAATATCGGCCGATAATATCGAACATCCCTAGTTGTCTAAATATGTGTTTCTGCCCCAAGGGACAGGCGTCTGGGACTGAACTATTATTTTAAGTGTTACGGTAGGCATGTAACCTTTCTGAGAGTCCACTAATCAGCATAATTCAACATAGCGTAAACTTTGACCTATTTTGATGTTTTTTTTTACATTTTTGGGAAGTTAAATTTTTCATTTTCTGCACGACTTACAAAAATGACTGATGGATTGTTTTGGCAAAAGATCTACATGTATGCAATGTTTGTTCTTTGGTGACTAGCGTGACTTGAAATGTATTGAGTTTCAATTACTCAATCTCAACATGCTTGATTAGCCTACATGTAGAGTTACTACAAGTTACTAAAAATTGTACAGTGAGTAATTACATAACTCAATAAGCCTACATAGTTACATAGGCCTACTCTGCGCCTCTGCCATGCAGGACCCATGTGTTCCCAGTTCAAACCCAACATAGCACATAAATATGCCATGCAGGACCCATATACTGTATGCGTTCCCAGATCAAACCCATCCGGCTATCCCCACTCAGCCCACAAATGCACCATGCAGGACCCATATATGTTGTTTCCAGTTCAAACCCATGGCCACTTGGCCCATAAATATGCTATGCAGGACCCATATATGTGTTCTCAGTTCAAACCCATGCCCAGTTGGCCCATGCCTGCCCCTTATGGGGCCCATGTGAGCTTCCTATGTGGGACTCATACTACATGGGACCCGCTGATTTCACCCAGTCAAAGCCCATGCCCACTCAGTAACCATGGAACTTGTACTTAACCCATCAGGGCCCCACATGTCATTGCTGGCTGGGTAACAGTTACTTAACCTGTTAACCTGACCCCCCATTATGGGACTCACAGCTGAAAGTGCTCTACCTAACTTATAATTGTAATAGTTTTCTACTTCAGTATCGGGCGCCGTTTGTAAAGCTGCTCATGCTGAAAATAACAGCAACATTTTGTCACATTTAGCTTCAAACAATGTAAAAAAAATTAATTATATGAATACGGTATGAATTTTTTGACGGTCACTTTTTAGCACATTTACAACAATATTTGTCAACTTAGAGATATTTTAAATAGTTAAATATAAATATTAAATGTTAAACCTAAATGTTAAATGTTAAATCTAAATGTTAAATCTAAATATAAATATTAAATCTAAATCTAAATGTTAAATCTAAATCTAAATATAAAATCTAAATGTTAAATATAAATATAAATGTTAAATATAAATGTTAAGTCTAAATCTTAAATCTAAATCTAAATATAAATGTTAAATCTAAATCGTAAATCTAAATATAAATATAAATGTTAAATCTAAATCTTAAATATAAATATAAATGTTAAATCTAAATCTTAAATCTAAATATAAATATAAATGTTAAATCTAAATATTAAATCTAAATCTAAATGTTAAATCTAAATATAAATGTTGAATCTAAATGTTAAATCTAAATCTAAATCTAAATGTTGAATCTAAATGTTTCGGGTGAAACTAAATATTTAGCTAATATGCAAATTCAAAATGCCGGAAGTGCCAAAATAAAAGCTCGATGAGGTCAGTGTGTGTTTATAGCATCGTGTTAAATAAGGAATGAATAAAAATCACCTCATCTGAGGAAATTGACTCTTGGACATGGATTATCGTGATAATGACTACCGTTTTTTCCGGACAATAAATCGCACTTTTTTCATAGTTTGGCTGGTCCTGCAACTTATTTATCAAAATTAATTTGACATGAACCAAGAGAAAACATGACCGTCTACAGCCACGAGAGGGCGCTCTTTGCTGCTCAATGCTCCTGTAGTTTTTATATTTTTAACTCCACTAATGTGATTTTTTTTTAATAGAATTAGAAAACCCCAAATCGTTATCTCTATAATATTTTTTCAATTATTTTATGTGATTTTATTTTTCTTGTATATGATCTCATATGATGAACACGTTAAATTTGTATTTACTGTTTTATGGTGTTATTGTGATTGTTATTGTTAAATACAACCGTCTTACCCTGATCTTTTATGTTATAACTTTGGCAATAATAATAAAAAGAGGTACAGGTGCACTGCCACTTCACAGCATCACTAACTCCACAGTCCAGTACAGTTTCTCTCAGCGACTCTGCAATGTCTGCACACGTCGAACAGCTGCTCGAAGATCTCACCTTTGGAGAAGACTGATGGTTTTATACTCTAAAAATGTAAGTATTACTACTCAAAAATGAAGATTACCCCATAATGAACTGCATCCTTTGCCCACCCCAACACTTACATGCAATAATAATGATAAATGGCAACCAATAATTATATAATTTATTTTCTTAAAATTACATTTTAGTAAAAGAAGCCAAATGTATTTTCTGTCGTGACATAGCTATACATGAATATACACTAATGCAGTTGATGTGAATGCATCAGTTTTCAGTCAAGCAATTAATACACGAAAAGATAAAATATTTATATTTTATTTACTGACAACAAGAAACATGTTTAAATGATTAAAAGAATGTATAAATGTTAGCATCACAATAAATGCATACATGTACAAGTCAACAACACATGATACAAAGCTTCATTCAAACTTACTGTTCTAACAATCATGTATTTACAGATGGTGAACCCCACATCTTACTATCATCTCAACACAGCTGTTCTGATTCTGCTGCTGCGCTGTGCTTCACAGTCTCACTCTTCTCAACGGGGATGTCTTTGAGCAACAGGATGAGGAAGACCATGATGTCGGCTCTCTGAACCACACAACCTTGAAGCGAGAGCAGAAGAACACGTGCAGGACAATCTGACTGCTGCTGTGTCTGCTCCAAACAATTGTGTGCCTGCTCTCCACGAGCACCACTACCTGTAAAACATTTACACATAGTTTACAAGTACATGCATTAATTTATTACTTTTGTAGTGGGCTAAACCACTGAACTGGTTCAAAACCACCAGTATGTCTGTGAGCACGGCTCTTTTCTCCAGGTGGATCAGAGGATTGTAGGCCCCTGTAATAAGAACACTGTCAATCACTTCAGATAAAAGCTTTTAAAGCTTCTGAAAGTCAGCCTTCATTGTATAAACAGAAACCAGCAGAACAAAGCTTTACCAAAATCAAATCCTCAGTGTCTTTTGGTCTTTCTCTAGATGCTCTCGCTGATCTGGGGCCACCGATGAGGAAGAGACCACAGCAGCATCTGGTCCTGATGAGACAGTGAGAGCTGGAGTGATGGAGCATCTCATCCATATCTCTGGACCATTTCCAGATGCTGCAGTGGACTTCTCCATCCTCAGTGCACACACCAGTCTGCAGACATTTTCATAACCTACACAAATACACACACACACAATACAAAAAGTCATTCCTTTATTCTTTTGTTTCAGGTATTTCCTTTTTTCCCCTTTCCTTGCAGGTCCTGCTCCACCACAAAAGATCTGCAGCAAATGCACAGAAATCAACAATAAGAAAAGTGCTGTTATAACTCTTTGAAATTACACTAATTAAAATGTTTCATTTATTTTTGTAGTGTACTTACACAAATCCTTTGATGGCAGCATTTCTTCATCAGTCACTCTACAGCAGATAAACATAATCTGTCCCTGTAACATCCAGACAAGAGTCAGTCTCCTCTGTGATTTATCTGTAATATACTGCATCTGCATGTTGAGTTAGTAAATGATGTAACTCGCTTTTTATCCAACACAAATGTTTCTAAAATTATCAATATTGCAAATGGACAAATAAAATAGATAACCTGTTTAGTTACTGTATGTAGATTTGTTTGATAACATGACTTACACTCATCTAAAGCAGTGTTGACAACAATGAGTGAACTCAGATGCCGGTTTCATGTCTGTTAAATGTGCTCACCTGCAATACTTATCAAAGACTATCCTGTCAGATGATAGACATTTAGTAATAGTCTTCAAGATGTATATATGGTTTATATAAATCCACTTTTGAGTCATGTACTTAATGGAGCTCCCCTGTTAGTTATTCATTATAAAACGTGTTTTTACAGCACAATCACAAATATGCTGTATTATGTAAGTAACAAACAGGGTTTAGATTAAGCCAGGATCAGGCCATGGCTCAATTAGTCTTGCCTGTGAAACCGGAGGATAGCGTCTTTACACCTTTTGCTTATATGTTGCTGACTTTACACCTTAGATTTAATAGATTATTAACTCCAAAATCAATACCACTGTATGAAAATAACTTGTACTCTTAAATTTAAATAATTATTTCGTGAAAAAAATATATTCTCACCATTGTAACTCACAGCAAGCCGTCATATTCGTCTTCTTCCCAGTTTAACGGCGGTTGGCATCCAGCTTATTTGCGCAATACCGCCCTCTTCTGTTCCGGAGTGTGGATCAGATAATAAAACTAAACGTACACATCTCTCACATTAATATCTACATACACTAGCGTACTCTTCAAATACAGTTTCTCCAAACGTGTTTATTACTTTAGGTAGTATTTATCAAGATAATCCATGTCCAAGAGTCAATTTCCTCGGATGAGATGATTTTTATTTGTTCCTTATTTAACACGATGCTATAAACACACACTGACCTCATCGAGCTTTTATTTTGGCACTTCCGGCATTTTGAATTTGCATATTAGCTAAATATTTAGTTTCAACCAAAACATTTAGATTGAACATTTAGATTTAGATTTAGATTTTACTTTTAGATTGAACATTTAGATTTAGATTTAGATTTAACTTTTAGATTTTATATTTAGATTTAACATTTAGATTTAACATTTAGATTTATATTTATATTTAACATTTAGATTTAACATTTAGATTTACATTTATATTTAACATTTAGATTTTACATTTAGATTTAGATTTAGATTTAACATTTAGATTTAAATTTAAAATTTAGATTTAAATTTAACATTTAGATTTTATATTTAGATTTAACATTTAGATTTAACATTTAGATTTATATTTATATTTAACATTTAGATTTAACATTTAGATTTAAATTTAGAATTTAGATTTAAATTTAACATTTAGATTTTATATTTAGATTTAACATTTAGATTTAACATTTAGATTTAACATTTAGATTTAACATTTAACATTTAGGTGTAACATTTAATATTTATATTTAACTATTTAAAATATCTCTAAGTTGATAAATATTGTTGTAAATGTGCTAAAAAGTGACCGTCAAAAATTCATACCAGTTTTTTAAACATTGTTTGAAGCTAAATGTGACAAAATGTTGCTGTTATTTTCAGCGTGAGCCGCTTTACAAACGGCGCCTGATACTGAAGTGTGTTACAAACATAATGGTGTCTTTAGAAAGAAGACCCTTTGGGCTTCACTTTTTATCAACCAGATTTGATAATGCTCAAAAATAGTAAAAGTTATAGACACTGAAGTGCCTTGAATTTTTTTTTACCACTCTTACATATTTTTTTATTTGATATAAAAATACATGAAATGAGTCCTGGAGCAATCTAGAAAAGTAATGGGTTGAAAGCCACATGTCTCATGAGTTTCTATTTCAAATCTGAATAAAATATCATGAAAAATGAGACTCCTGCAAATATTTTTATGAGACTATGTCTACACCCCCCACCCCCCAAATATAAGAAAATATATTTCCCAATAGTATAAAAGGCTTCTACAAACTATTTAGTCAGTAAACATACCATTGCATAGTTTTTATTTTCAATTATAAAACACTAGACAGAAACTTAGACATCATATAAGTGATTTATTTGAGCACTAGAAAAATACAATAAGAATAATTTGAGTAAGAAAAATAAGAATAATAATAAAAATAAAAAAAAAAGATTTAACTTTGTTTGCCAATTACAGAACATCCTGAGATTGCTAGAAATGCATATTTTACAATGAATTACAATGCAAATAATTGCTGATGTGCTGATGGCCACTTATACAGATGGTAATAACACAAATGTGCCAAAGTAAATAATTCACTCTCTCTATTCATATAGACACGTTCACTTTTCTGTCGCTGAAGAAATTCTGTCGCTGAAGAAATTAAACGTAAACAAAGGAATTATGATCCATATTACAACATTATTGCTTCGTTGGACTAAACTTGCTTCATGAGATGTCGTTCAGTGGACCCTTACCTAAACTGGGATTTACAGCTGTGGATGTGTTTCTGACTCGTTATTACGACGGATCTGGTATTTACAGCGTTTTCATTGCTTATTTGTGTACTGCTTACACAAATGTAGCAAATGCAGTCTTTATAAGCTTTCCATTGAAAAACAGCGATCTGTCGTCGATGCTTGAGGCTTAGATCTTTATAATGATACATAGATTGTCAAGATTAAATTTGTCCCGTTTCATTTCATCTATTCATAAACACTGACATGTGCAAGTTGAGTGGCTTTGAGGACGAGGGCGTCGGGGTGCAGGTAGGTGGAGCGCAGCTTACCATTGTCAGGATTACTATATTACTGCATACTGGTTTGTCGGCTTTATGATCTGCAGCTCCTGAACCCATCCATTTGTGAACTGCACATGAGACTCCAATGACTTGTAGCTTTGCAAACTGTTCTGAATTGCAAGCGCTCACAAAACAAACAAGGTAGCCGAAGATATCTATAATGCAAAAGTGCGGCTGCAAGTCGTCGTCGGTGCTCCACTCTTTGTTGGGAATTTCATATGGATCCAAACCGTTAATAGTGCCGATTTTGTGCTTCTTCTCGTTCGACTTGCTGTATGTTTACATTCGTGAGGCCATCAACATGGCCGCCATATCCCAGAATGCAACGCGGCACCAAGCCCTATTAACAGTGAGTGGTGGTTTCAGACTTTAGTGTCGCACTCTTACTGACTCTCATTTTGTCTGAAAGAATGAGAAGACCGAGCTGAAGGCGGAGCGATTCGACCAATCAGATGAGAGGAGTGTTTTAGCGCTGCCCACAAGTGCGAATTAAATATTGAAGCCATAAACCATTTTGTAAACCTCAAACGACAAAATGAGATATCGAGCCAAAAACTAATTTTCTGTTTGTTAAACTAAATGGAAAAACGAATAAACGAGTCATTTTTCCATTTCTCATTATTGAATTCTAAATAGGAAATGAAATGATCAAAATGTACACGGACCAACTGTCTTGTCCATGTTCTCTCACTTTAATCCTCTTGAGTCTTTCCGTTTTCCGTTTTTTTTTTTAATTGAAAACGGATTTGGAGTGGACGGAAGATACCCTGATTCAGCTCATTTAGAAGGCTGTGTCCTCCGGAGGTCGCCGACTCTGAAATGAAACCCAGATCATCTCAAAACATTTCCCACCCGCCTCACGATAGTCCAGCTGGTCAACTATAGCACCACTGCGGGAGGGAAATGCTGGTTAGCACGGATTAATTGATAAAACAAATGAGACAACTCCAGGTGTTTGAAAGACAGTCACCGAACGGGCCTTGATAGAGTTGCATCTCCATCGTTTTGCCAGATCCAGATTATAAGTGTCTTTTAGGAGAGCATAAAACTTATAGGTCACAGAACGAAATATGCAAAGAATGCTATGCTATTTCATTCAGTTTGGTAGATAACCTTTTACAAAAATCCTGATAAAAACATTCATAAGAGCATCAGACAAAGTTCTTATTATCATCCATACAGCAATAACGTTACTTTTTAATGAAAGTTATTACAGTAAGAAGCATTGTTGAATGAATAAGAAATTTATTCAAACCAAACATGTAGCAAAGTATCAACAAATTGAGATAAAAAAATAATGTCTGATTTATTAAGGTCCATCCCCCCAAAACAGAGAGTGTAATGAGTTGCATTTTAGGTGTTATTAATTTTTAGGTGTTAACAAACATCTCTCCATGCGATGGCATGGCACCATGACAGATTTATTGTGAAGATGAACTTTGTGAAGTTAACTTTAATTTTCAACTTTTTATCTCTTTATATGTTTTATTCAGATGATGTTTGCAAGATATAAAGCTACATTATAGTGTGAGAAGAATATTGTTTGGGCGAACTCTCAGTCAAGCTATGCTAACTGGGCTTTTTCTGACCAGACCAGACCAGAGGGGAGATTCGTCGCATAGTCCTTTTACTTGCACACTTTCCCAGTAAACTTGTATTTTCCTCCCATAGTGGCACTAGCAGACCAATAGGGAGACTCGTGAAGACCTAAAATTATTAGTAATTTGTGGTTATAGCTTTTAAGAGTATGATTATTTATAACACAATAAACACATTGCATCCACTTTTACAATGGATTATATTTCTCATAGTTATAATTCATTATAAGTCTCATATTTTGCCATTTCTTTAATGCTACTTAAAGCGGTCAAAGCCTAGTTAATAATAATAATAATAATAATAATAATCATAATAATAATGTTACGGATTACTCGGGAGGCTGAGGAGTAACAGAAAGATAGGTTTATTTTTAGACACAAGCAGAGGAGCAGGTAGTGTAGGGTAGAGTGATGAATGGATCCGTGATAGCTGGGTGAAGCAACAGAGTAGGGAGGCAAACCACACACACACACACACTGGGGATCTTGATCTTCGGAGAATCGCTGGAGAGAGGTAAGTAGAGGAAGAGTTAGTCCTTGGAGTTAGCATACAGGTAAGACCTTGTCGCGAATGAGACCGGGCGCTGATTGAGTGCGTGTGTGGTATTTATGGTGCAGATGTGATTGGGTAATGATGAGGGTCAGGTGGATGTGCTCAGTATTCAGGTGAGGGCGTGCGTTGTGAATGAGTGGAGGTGAAACCTGGCGTGTTTGTAACAAATAATAATAATAATAATAACTTTATTTACTAATCATATACTAATACTCTAATAAGAGTTATTTGGCATGTAGTTGCAAAGTAGCTTATTGTTGATTGATTAAGGGGACCATCAAAATAAAATGTAACTATTTAAATATTGCATTTTTTGTTTCAGTTGGAGTATTAACCTCACATTAGCTAATTGACATTAGCTCCACAGAAACACTTTAATAACACTCAACATCTAACCACTCACAAGCTGTAGTAAGATACTGTGCAGATCTTAAACAATGTCAGGATATGATACAGTCCATTATTCTGTAAATGAAGTAGATTTAATATGCTGTTCATTGTGTTTTTATAAATAATCATACTCTTAAACTTATAACCACATATATGCAAGTATTATGTGTTATAATTATGATTATTCATGAGTTGAGATACGTTTTTTTATGCATTATGCATTCATTATAATGCCTTAAGAATACCCTTATAATGTATTATACATACGCGCTTCATAGAAAGTGTTACAATATTTTTATCCAGTTTTATTTTGTTTTACCCAATAAAAATGTGATTTAGAGATTCTGAGTCATTTTCTTCACATTTGAAATATTTTAACGAGTAATTTAAAATGTATTGAGCTCCAATATTTTTAGGTAAAAGAAAACATTGTAATTTAGAGCTTTATTGCATATTAGCACATTAACTTTATCCAGAGGAATTAATAAATAAATATAAATGGGGCCCAGTTCTGATCCATTGTGGTCCCAGTAAAACCCCATATAGGGGCCATTTGTGGGTCTAGTGTAGTCACCCATTTGGGCCTCATAAGGGTTTTGTATGTTGCCCACCTTGGCCCCACTTGGAGCCCACTACAGACCCATCATGGGCCCCTATGGGTTAACACACATGGGGCCCAAGTGTAGCCGATGGACAAAAATGTACGGGTCCCATTCGGGTTGCCCATGCAGGGCTCAACTGACAGCCCACCAAAAACCCACATGGGGCCCACATGGAAATGTTGGCCAGGAAAGTACAGGTAAGATTTTATTTACACCAAATATGTAGGTTATATTAGCTAAATGCTAAAAGTTTAACTAATATGTCAGAATCTAGTATAATTCTACTAAAGCAATGATTGTAGCTCTTATTCATTAAACCATGGACTTGTTTGTTACGTAGACTACTTGTTTACGATTGGCATTGACAAAAGAACCCCCGTAATACTTAAATAAACGGACGGTTTGGGATGAGATGCATAAAATGCACGCACACTTCACACACCAGGAAGCACACGCGCTCCGATCACTTGGACGTGGTTGTGTATAAGAGGTAAAAACAATATAAATACTGTTCGTTTTTCTCACACAAACCACTTGTTTCCACTTAAAAGAGGCGTTTTCGATGTCTACTTAGTGTAGGTCATCAATGTGTACTTACGGTGGGGAATTGTTTAGTTTGGACTTCTCTGTGCATGCTCTTTGAAGTGGTTCCAGTCAATCCATCTTGCATTACTTGCCCCAAATTTGACAATCTTTTCTCCGAATTGAAATTGCCAATAATTGTTCTAGTGGTGTTAATGTTGAAAGCTGTTATGTGAAAGAGTTGGTTGGTTGGTTATCTTGCTTCTGATTCTGGCATTAGGAATGATTTACGACCTCCTGTTGCCTTTCTGAGGAATTTGGCTCGTGTTTCAACCACAGTCCTGATCAACTCTTTAATTTGTCTGGTTCGGGTCTGATACGGTGAACCATGCAGAGGTCGAGCCAGGTGGTAGAGAATCACAGGTGGTATAAACAATCCAAGATCAGACATGGCAGGAACAAACACTAGGAAAACACTCGGAAATGTCAGATGGGGCTAAACAAGGCTTTGTAATAGTAGAGTCCAAACAGTATATATAGGGGAGTGGTATTGGGGAACACCAGGCAGTGATTAGCCCTAGGCACGGGATTATGGGAAATGGAGTTCGGACCCCAAATGCAATAGTCCTGAGTGGAGTGCCCTCTACTGGAGTTCATGAGCACTATAGCTGATGATCGTGACAGCCTGAGTGTCTTATGTCACATTTATGCCATGTTTCCACCGAAATTATCTGGAACAATTGTACCAGGAACGTTTTTCCCCAGGAACTATTTTCCCCCCAGACCTGTTGCTTTCTGCTTTTCCATCGCGGTCTAAAGTACCGTGAAAGTTAGGCAAATAGTATGGTGACGTAGGTCTGCGCACGTTTCTCAATACAAAATAAAAAGTACGCTGATTTTGGACTAGCATCCTCTTGTTTCCAGTTCTGAGGTTCTGGAGTCACCCTTTCATTACACAGAGACCTCAAAGTGCTCTGGAGGTTCCAGGAGGAACTCAAATTTTAACAAAGGTTTATTGTAAGATCTGTTAACAATAAAGTGGTTCCTGGTTCCAGCCAGCATCTGGAAGAACCCAGGGATTCATGTGACAAAAATGAAATATTACTGATTATTATTAATAATATTATTAATATTTACTTTATAGGAATGTAAAGGAACATAATGGTTTTATGGCACTTTACATGTGGAGAAAAATGCTTAACTGTGTGAATTCTCCCAGTTTAAATTGTATTATTGTTTTAGGTACATGACATGTTTTTTTAAGTTCTAAGATAATTGAGTCACATTTATTTGTTTACAGTTTTATCAAGGTGTAAGTGTTTTTTTTTTTTTGTTTATAACAATATTAACACAATGTTTCCATGAATGGGATTGTGATGCACAGTATTGACTCTTTAAGGCGATTATGGATATTGTTGTTGTTTATCAATAAACTATGTTTTATATGCATTTGTTTTATTTTTTCAGTTTGTTTTTTATGGGGAATTGTTTAATTTGGACTTCTCTGTGCATGCTCTTTGAGGTGGTGACCATAGACCTCCATTATATGTGTCACAGACAAGAACGGTTTGACCTAAAAATATCAAAATGGGAAATACTGCGGAAACAAAGACACCTACATCTTGGATGCCCTTGAGGTAAGCTTAAACATACCAAAATTTAATTTCAAAGTGAACTATCACTTTAAGCTGTTAACTTTTTTAATGTGGCTGACACTCCGAGTTCAAACAAACCAATATCCCGGAGTAATTCATTTACTCAAACAGTACACTGACTGAACTGCTGTGAAGAGAGAACTGAATATGAACACCGAGCCAAGCCAGATACAGAATTGCCACTGTAATGAAATGCCACTACTTGTTTCCAGCGAGTTGTGTTTCCAGCCAACATAAACACACAAGCATGTGTTGCTACTCCTGTGTAACCTGGCAAAGTAACATCACCATAGAGTTTGCCTGTCAGCATGTGCAGCTCAACACTTGAAGTGATTGCCATTTCATCCAAGGACAGCACACACTCCCTTTCAAAGTCAGTTTAAAAAAATCAAATACCTCTGTCAATACATCAGGCTAAAATTTGATACATTCCATCCTTCTTTGCAGGGTTACAAGGGAACCTGCAACTCCTGTAGGGTCTTGTAACCAGTTGGACTGGCTGCAAAGCAAATTTTTAATGCCTTCTTAATTGTTTCATTGCTCCATTTCATACCTTTTGTGTTTCGTCTTCCTAATACCATAATTTGGGTCTTTTGACAAAAATTTCTTTATTTCTTTAAAATGTTGTCCCTAATTTTAATTGTTTGATTACCTCACAATTTTTTTTTGTTGTTGTTGTAATTTGTATTTATATTTAGATTGCTCCTGCTGACTTGAGCCAACCATTATTTTCTCCTCTCCAGCTGGGAAGCCATACATTCGCACACCTTCCTCTGACAGAGTGGAGCACAGCAAACCATGGTGGAGACTATGCAAGGACAACATGAAAGAAAGGACACATACAAAATGCTTGGCATGCTATTACATTTATTAGAAATGTATTCATGAATTGCTTTAAATAGTTAATTGCATTAAATAACTGTTTTCTATTTTAAAATGTAATTTACTCCTGTGATGCCAAGCTAAATTTTCAGCATCATTACTTTTGAATGGCAGTGCACATGTTTATATACAAGTATGCTTAAGTTGTTTTAAACCTGAATTTATTGTGTATATGAATAAGTATTGTAAGAATTCTACATGAGATAAATAATATCTATAATACATAATTATTACTATATGTAATTGTAATTTCATTTAACATTTACTTAACATGCTAATTACTGCTTCTTATAGTTAATTGACCCATTGTGCGTTGCGAGCTGAAAATCACCTGTCACCAGCCTGTCTCTGTACTACTATCTGAAAGTCATAAAGTCATCAATATGGCATTAGTTAACATGAGATCAGTGAAAAAAGAACAATATGTAACATAAAAAGGCAACAGCAACCCGTGTTTATACAACTTAACGTTAGCCTGAAAGTTTTTAAAATAACTGTAATTGAACACTAATCCTCAGAAATGACCTGATTCGATATTTTAAAAACATCATTGTAAGTACATTATCATGCTACATACATATGTCGGTGTGTTGTATAAATATATAAAATAAATGCATTTATTGACTCTCCTAATTACCAGAAATCGCAGTTCTTCTACTCTATCAGTTTGACTGGCTGCCAACGTACTTCCTGGAACTATCTGAAGTCGACACGAATCACGTGACAACCAGACATTTCGAACTTCCGTTGTCGCAACTCTCTCTGGCTCTGCTTTGATCTAATGACTGACAGATAGCCCACGATATCCGCTTGTCTGACGTCACGTGTCACCGCTTCCGTGTCCAAACGCTCTTTCAGATACCACAAGAAAACAACAAAAGGTGCTAATATACACTCACAATTAAATATAATACTACCAAAAACAGTTATAATCCTAACCTTTAACTTTATACCGAAGTCCCAGATAGCCAGACAATGAAAATATAAATATAATTTTTTTGTGTGTTTGGGACGCTGTGAGCACGGAGACTGTAGTGTACACCGTAAGTTTGAAAACGTTTAGCTTAAATGATTAGTATGAATAAACTGTGCTCATAAACGGCTGCTGAGATAGTATTCTCAAGTGAAGCGAGTTGATCTCAGAACCGGAAACAGCGCTTCTTACGTCATCACTTAACAACCGAATTATAGCTATATTATTAAAATACGTATGTATAGTATAGCCTACTGTGTGTGTGTGTGTGTGTGTGTGTGTATGTATATATATATTGCTTATATTAGCATATATATATATATATATATATATATATATATTAGAGCTGAAACAACGAATCGATTTAATCGATTAAAATCAATTATTAAAATAGTTGTCAACTAATTTAGTCATCGATTCGTTGCTAAATAATTTATTTGCCGTAAGCGGCTTATTTCGTGCATATTTCAGATCTGCGGTGACCAAAGTGTGGCAGTAATGAGCCACCGGAGGATTTACTCAGCCAGTACAACAGGAGAAGTAGCGAATAGCCAATAGCTGGCCTCGTTTTATGTCACGTGCTTCCCGAACGGCGTCTCTGCAGCATTCAGCAGGATGTGGGAGTACTTTATTTTGAGCCTTCAAAAAAGAAGATTAACCTGTAAACTCTGCACTACTGAACTGTTTAAGGGACCGTTCACATATCGCGTCTTTTGCGCGCTCATGTTCGTTATTTCCAATGTAGGAAATAATGGAAGGGACGCGGTCGCGACGCACCCGTTTTTCCAGGCGCGTGCACACCGCATCGAGTTAAAAACATTTCAACTTTTCAGAATGCGGCAAGCGCACCGCGGGTCATGTGACAACAACTAAATAATCAGCTTCATCCTTTCCCGTAACAACGTTAAAAGCTCAGCCAAGATGAAGGAACAGCTGATCATAGCTGTATATGGATTCCCATTTCGAAATAAATCTAGTAGCAGAGCTATTGCAAGCGATTTTTAGAGCTGCAAATCCATTTATCCTTTGCTGAAATTTCCGCGTCTTCAAGGAGAGAGCACGTCATGGTTGCTTAGCAAAGGCAGACGCCTCAGGGGCGCAACTGCACGAGCGCTTTGGAAAGGAGGAGAAAGCGGTGCGCACAGTCTATGGGTGCGCCTAGCGTTTTAGGCGCGATATGTGAACGGCCCCTAAGACTTTTATTTGTGCAGATTCTCCAGTACAATGTTGTTTGCAAATGTTTAGTTGTAAAAGCTGATAACATTGCTTTTTAACAGTTAACATTTAAAGCTTTACAAACATGTTCTGTGATCAGTTTGTCGTTTACCAGTTCATAATTCAGTCGTGCAGCCTAATTATGACTGAATGAGAGAGGTAAATGTTTAAAGATATTTGAAATGCACTTTTTTTTTCTAAGTATTCACTGCTCTTTTTCACACAGCAAGTTTTTTGTGTGTCCGTTTTTTCTGGACAACCTTCTGATGGATTTTACTTTAAATTGTGAGTTCCATTCAGGTTTCATGCCATTGGCACTTTTTTTGAAGGATTGTTTACAATTTCACAGCAAAAGCTATAAAGCTGTTTCCCAGTAAATAATAAAATACAACGCACTGCAATCTTATTCTGTTTTATCCTTATTCTTCGTGAAAATATGTTCTGAAAGATTCCTTAATAAGCTTTGTTCGGGATGTTAAACTACTTTAGGAGCTCTAAGGACTGCCATGGTGAAAACATTATTTTAAATCTCCTTGTGAAATTTGATAGAGTATGGGTCAGTGTTTTGATTGCAGAAGAGTTTGACAAGGGATTACTAACACAATAAAACAACTCCAGGTATATTTGTGATGAGGATATGACAATGCAAAATTATTAAAATCTCTTAAAAATCTATTCTGAAGGATAAAGACCCTTTATTAATAATTTACTTTGGGGGGAAAAATGAAAAAAAAAAACTAAAATATAAGCACATAAACCGATTAATCGATTATCAAAATAATCGTTAGTTGCAGCCCTAATATATATATATATATATATATATATATATATATATATATATATATTAGATAATTTTTCAGGTAGTACTTATACATCCTTCTAAAGCAATTACTATTTTCTTGGCATCAGTATTCTAAAGTGAAGATCGTGATGAATCACTGAAATCATAAACTACTGAAATCATTGTAAACATTAGAGGTTTTGTAGATTCTAGTTAGTGCTACATTTGGTAACACTTAAATCATTACTAGTGGGATATTGTGATCTTCCCTTTAGAATTAATTATACATTATGCATTATTCACATTGATTATAATCATGTATACAGTAGTTCTCCAGGATATATATGAAAAAAATGTAGTTATTGATTAGCTAATAGTGAATTACTATTAATAGTAGAATGTTAATAGTACATTACTCATATGTTCTTGTGTAGTTATTCATTAATGATGGAACAGTATTCTAAAGTCTTACCTTTAACTGTCTCTGACTCGTCCTCTGTTATTCTTTTCTCAACCTTATCATCCCTCATTTAACTCTTCATTTCGGTTTTACTACTCATTAGATTTGTTTTAACATGAAATTGCTTTTTTATACATATTTCCTTTATCTAAGTGTTTCCTTGAAATTTCTGAAAATCTCAGTCACTGTCATTTTTAAGCCACCCACAGAGATTATTTGTGACCATGCACCACAAAAGCACTCATAAGTCGCTGGGGTATATTTGTAGTAATAGCTAAAAATACATTGCATGGGTCCAAATCATTAGGACATTAAGTAAAGATCATGTTCCATTAAGTTATTTTGTGAATTTCCTATACCGTAAATATATCAAATCTTATTTTGAACTTTATTTGGACAGCTTTAAAGGCAATTTTCTCAAAAATTTTATATATTTATTATTTATTTTTTTTATTTTTTTTGGACCCTTAGGTTCCAGTTATTCTCATAGTTGTTTCTCAGCCAAATACTGTCCTATCCTAACAAACCATACATCAATTGAAAGCTTATTTATTCAGCATTATTCAATTATTCAATAAAATTGTTTGTGGTCCAGGGTCACATCTGAGACAGTGCAGATCTCATTCAGTCCACTGAGACACATTGCACTTACACAGTTTAACCACTACTCTTTCAAATGTGGAATTATGATTATGTTAAGTTTGAATGTCACCTTTTTACAATTTCACAACAACAACAACAAAAAGTCTGGTGTAACTGTTGCACACTCACACACACAAAAAACACCCAAGTTGCATTTGGCTTACAAGGCTACATGGCCATTAAACAAAAGTTTTTAGTTAATTGACGTTTTTGTAATGTAAAATTTAGCAGGATTTACTTGATTTGAGTAATCTGTTTTTATTTGTAAATGGTAAATATCTTGTCATTTTTATATAGGCTTCTTAGATTACTGGCTATATTATCAGATAGAAAAAGAAAATGCTACAGTCACTCATAACAGTACTCAAATAAATTCGTAATGAATCTTTTCTGTAATACAATAGAATGCATTTTGGAATGGCAATAACAGAATACTCAAAGCTTCCACGGGGTGGTACTCGTTTGTATGGCAAAGTTACTTTCGGTTTTAAAAACATTCGACGTGTTGGTAAGAAAATGGCGCACAGATCAGGTAAGATGTTTAGCGAATTCTATGCGAATTCTTTAGCTACTTCTATGTCTGTACACGTTTCTTTAATTATCCATCATAATTTAATCCAACCGAATGTTTATCTTATTAAATTGTGTTTCAGTAGTCGAATGTGGCCTATTTGTTTCAAACTGGTACATCGAAACAGGAAGCCCGAAGCTTATTTTTATACACATATTTCATAGGCTACCAGATAATATTTTCTGTTAATTTTTTATTACTATTATTTAGACTGTTTTAACGTGTCACTGTCATAAAATGGGCTTTCAGATAAGCCTCGGCGCCTGTTTTCGAGACAGATTTTGTGTGCCCCAGTTGTCAATATTTTCTTTGTTTGTAAGTGCCATTTTTAATCCTCCTTCCCATACAAATTTAAGTAGAAATTCTACAGCAAAGATGAACTTGAATAAGATCAACAGATAAAACAGAACAACATGTAACCCGTGATCACTCAATCGCACAGCGTGACTGAAACGAAAGTAAAAAAAAAAAAAAACAGAGCTGGTATGCCTAAAAACAGCCTTTCCACCTCTACGATTAACTTATTTCTTCATGGTTTTGGGAAACCCAGTCAAGTTTTAATATATAGTGCTGTTAATTAAAAAAAGCTACAATTTTACTACAAATACCATGGTTAAATTATGGTTAGTGTAGCAAAATCATGCTTCCTTGTGGATTCCATTGTTTAACTGGAAGGTTTTATATATATATATATATAATCTCTGTGTGTGTGTGTGTGTGTGTGTGTGTGTGTGTGTGTGTGTGTGTGTGTGTGTGTGTGTGTGTTTTCTTGTGCTGAGCAGTTTGCAGAAGTATTCCAGACTTGGATCAGCCCAACAGTAAGTCAACTGCTGTGTTTGTATTAGTTTACTGATACATCTGTTGTGCTATTTGACATCTATTAAACAAAGAGTATCAGTCTTTCATTTTGTGAAATTAATTAAATTAACTTATGAAATTAATAATAAATATTATTATAATAAATAATAAACCTTAGTTTAGGTAAAATATACAACACCTGGAATAAATGGTTAAAATTGAATTGACATAATTTGCTTGTTATGATCAATTAAAACATTTCAGCTGAATGGGCTAGTCAATGTCAATGTCAATGTCACCTTTATTTATATAGCGCTTTAAACAAAATACATTGCGTCAAAGCAACTGAACAACATTCATTAGGAAAACAGTGTCAATAATGCAAAAATGATAGTTAAAGGCAGTTCATCATTGGATTCAGTTATGTCATCTCTGTTCAGTTAAATAGTGTCTGTGCATTTATTTGCAATCAAGTCAACGATATCGCTGTAGATGAAGTGAATCTAGTTACTAGTTCAGTAAATGTTGAGCCAGCTAAAAAATAGCATTTCAGGCAACAGTTTGAAGACAGAAATTAAGTGTAAACAAAAAAACAAACAAACAAAAAAAACTTTGAACTAGTTACTATATAATAATTCGCTGTAGAAGCTTTAAATTTTACATAGTTTTGTACAGTGAATACAGGTGCATCTCAATAAATTAGAATGTCGAGGAAAAGTTAATTTTATTTCAGTAATTCAACTCAAATTGTGAAACTTGTGTATTGAATAAATTCAGTACACAGACTGAAGTAGTTTAAGTCTTTGGTTCTTTTAATTGTGATGATTTTGGCTCACATTGAACAAAAACCGACCAATTCACAAGCGTTATCTCAACCTACTCAGTGAGATTCAGCAGCAAGGGTTACACTTACGGTGCATTACAAACAGGATATATCGCCCTCCGAAGGTTGAAAACAATCATGGCCGCCATATTGAAGGGACCTTAGGAATGAAGGATTTCAAAGGGTACAACTGATGGACACGTCGGGCTCTCATGGTCCTTTGTGCAGATTCTTTGCATGATGACGGCACTGTGCAATTTAAGAAAACAGTTGTTTGGTCCCATATTCCCCTCGAACCTTCGAAGCTCTCACTCTGGAGGGTAAACCATTTGAAGGGATAAGGGCTCAGGGATGAGCTCTTTATAGAATATAATCCATAATCTCTTAAATCACTAGGCAGTTTTTTTATGATCACCTCATATTTACAGCAGGGTTAACAGACTTGTTCATTTCAGTGATTTATTTTAGAATTCTGAGAAGAATCCACACATATATATATATATATATATATAAATAAATACAGTACAGACCAAAAGTTTGGAGACACCTTCTCATTCAAAGAGTTTTCTTTATTTTCATGACTTTGAAAATTGTAGAGTCACACTGAAGGCATCAAAACTATGAATTAACACATGTGGAATTATATATGGAATTATATACATAACAAAAAAGTGTGAAACAACTGAAAATATGTCATATTGTAGGTTCTTCAAAGTAGCCACCTTTTGCTTTGATTACTGCTTTGCACACTCTTGGCTTTCTCTTGATGAGCTTCAAGAGGTAGTCACCTGAAATGGTCTTCCAACAGTCTTAAAGGAGTTCCCCGAGAGATGCTTTGCACTTGTTGGCCCTTTTGCCTTCTGTCTGCGGTCCAGCTCACCCCTAAACCATCTCGATTGGGTTCAGGTCCGGTGACTGTGGAGGCCAGGTCATCTGGCGCAGCACCCCATCACTCTCCTTCTTGCTCAAATAGCCCTTGATGCCTTCAGTGTGACTCTACAATTTTCATAGTCATGAAAATAAAGAAAACTCTTTGAATGAGAAGGTGTGTCCAAACTTTTGGTCTGTACTGTATATATATAATTTAGAATAAAATGTTAAATGTTGAAATGTTAAAATTATCACTCCAAAATTTTGCATTTGATGTTTATTTGATTAATTAGAACATTATAATTGTTATTGCCATTATTGTCCAGATTGAGTGTGTTTCATGAGCCATAGGCCAGTACTGTATGCTGTTTTCAGACAAATTGTTCAGTTGTTCACCTGATGCAGTAAAACAAACTGTACAGTACTACTGTAGGTCATTTATGTGCAGATCCTCCAAATGTCCAATTCTTATCCATTTTTAAGATACAATAGATTAATGTCAATTGTGCAAGTCTGTTGTTATTGGTTGATAGCTTGATACAACATTGAAAGGAGAGAAGATAATTAAATTCTAGACCAAGAAGAAGTGCAACTTTCTAAAAGGCTTTCATTAATTGTTTTGAAATAATAATAGAGTATTCTAATATTTTCAGGTTTAATGTCACTTGGTGTGTGACTCAGTACATTCGACACAGAGGAATCTTGTCTTTATTTAGACAATTCTAAGTTACATTATATTAGTGCACATGATGCACTTATTAACATCTGCTCATTTTTGTTTCTATTTTTGTTGCAGGCAGGAGGCATCAGAGTGCAAGTGGTGATCGCCCTAGCAGTACGTAAATTAACACAGTAAATTGTATATGTGCAGTTATTTTACTTAATGGCACAACTTAATTTACACAAGCGTAATGAAACAACATGAAACTTTTTTTTTTAAAACATGAAAAACGAAAATTGCTAAATAAAATGTTGTTCCAAACATCCTATATTGTGGAGAACAGAGCCAAATTAAAGCCATTATTCTTTTAAAATAATCCTTAGATAAGAAATTAAATATGCATTTGTATTATATTACAAACGACTTTATTAATGTTTTTTATTATCATTATTATTTTCTTTTAAACCTTTTTTTTCTTTCTTTTTTTAATCAGAACACATGGTTATTTTAAAAGCCAATCAGTGTTGAAAGGTTATCTTTACTTGTGTAGTTACAATATCTACCAGCAGGTAATGCTAACAAGGATCTTTCCTATTCAGCAGCTCTACCCTGTGTGCCTTGCCCAAAACAATCTAATTTATTGTATTGCATCAATCATTTTTTTCACTATGGGGCCTTACTTTGTAAAAACATCTTATTGAATATATTTTGTGTTTTGTCTTGTTTTTTTTTATGCCATGTACTTAAATTAAATGTATGTAAATCAGAATACTACCAATCCAGTAAACATCAACAAAAGCCATTTTTACACTTGGCAGTGAAACTGAAGCTTCATCACTCTGGGCATGTTTACATTTATTTTTACACAGACCATTTCATGCTGCTCAAAGATTGTATACTATGCATGATTTACCCAACAATTGTATAACCTGCATAGCCTATAATAATAATAATAATAATAATAATAATAATAATAATAATAAAACATAACTCATTACAGTCTAGGGCAGTATCCTAAAAAAATATTTTGGTAACACTTTCTATAAAACCCATATTTATAATAAATTATAAGGTTATTCTAAATTCATTATAATGAATGGACAGTAATATATATATATATATATTGTAGACAGAGTGTCAATATTAACAACATGAGTTCACTGTGTTATAAATCATCATAATCTTCAAAGCTGTAACTACAAATAAGTGAATATTATAATAGATTAAAACTGTTCTTATGAATATTCATGAGATTATATAACATACACACACACACACACACACACACACACACACATATATGTTATTTATATATTATCTTGTAATTGAAATTTCCATTGTAATAAACTGATTATACTGTATACAGTAATTACAATTATTATTATTTTTAACCTTTTTGTCATGTTTGTGTTTAGAAATTATTCTTACTATCCCTATTTAGGCTTATTGTTTTGCATTATAGGTTTTAGGCTCATTTTGAACACAAAATTTTAAAATTGTCTGCAAAACAGTCCCTCTCCTGGTCTAAGCCCTTTATAAAGCACACACAATGCATTTTTCCCCCAAGCCCTTTGATTTTCGACCCTGCCTTACATGATAGCAATTAGGACTAGTATAGTAAACGTCATCATTTCAGTGTTGAACATGTTAGTAACTCTGTTAATCATTAGGGTTCTATTCTGTCATTGGGCTTAGAAACCATAAGGAAATCAACTAATCTGTGGTTTCTATTAAAAAGAATTTGGCTGATTCCTGTGTCTATTCAACATATTTTTCAGTGTCTTTATGGGCATCTACAAAACCAGACCTGAACCTGGTGTTGTGTGGAAGTGGTGCGGATCTGAAGACCTCTGTATCGAAAAGTTTCAGGGGAGAAAAAACACTTTCCTCATCACATCAGATTGAGTCTAGCTCAGAGTGTGTGATGGAGGAGGAGAAGATTCATGGTCGTCTGATCAGTCTTGTGGAGCTTCCAGCTCTCAGTCGGCTTTCAGAGGAGGAAGTGATGCGTCAGACTCTCAACTGTGTGTCTCTCTGTCATCCTGGAGTTCATGCTTTCCTCATCATTGTTCCTGATGCTCCACTGACTGATGAAGTCAAAGCAGAAATAGAGAAGATCCACAGGATATTTGACTCCAGAAAACATTTTATTTTTCTCCTGATAACAGACCCCCTCTGTTGAAGAACACGAGTCCATAAATTCCAGCCCAGAATCTCAGAGGTTAATCAGTCTCTATGGAGGTCAGTACAGATTGATGAGGTTAAAGGAACCAGAAGACACAAAACAGATCCCAGATCTACTAGATTACATAGAGAACATGAACACTGAACCATATACACTTCAGATGTATGTGAAAGCTCAAGAGAACAGAGTCAGAGATAAACTGGAGGAGGTATATCAGAAAGAACTGAAGAGAAAGGAGAAGGAAATAAAAGAGTTACAACAGAAGATTTATTCAGAAGGTCAGTTTATAAAAAATAAATGCTTTTATAGGATTTCCACAATGAAGTGAGTGTTTCCCAACCCTGTTCCTATAGATGCACACTAACAGGGCACAGTTTGAATGCCTTCCTCATCTGATCCATCTGTTTCTGGTCTTGGAATATTTAATAATTGGCTGATTAGTTTATTCAGGTGTGTTTGATTAGGAAAAGTTAGAGAAATGTTGTTTCTGTGGAAAATGGTTGGGAAATACTAATTTGTAACACAAATATGTGGGGCCCCACGGCAAACCAGTTTTTGTTTGTGCTGAATCCAGTTTCTATTTGAATGAAAGGAGAGAAAACTGAATTGTGTGACTAAAGCAGTGGTCTCCAACCCTGCTCCTGGAGAGCTACCATCCTACAGATTTCAGCTCCAACCCTAATAAAACACACCTGAATCAGATAATTGAGGTGTTCATGGCTACTTGATAGTTACAGACAGGTGTGTTGGAGCAGGGTCCAACAAGAGCAAGTCTGCAGGATGGTAGTCCTCCAGGAGCAGGGTTGGAGATCCCTGCTCTAATCTATTTATATGTTATTTGCAGTGTTCCCATTCAGTTTGTTATGACCATTTATCTACATATATTTCATGAGGTGTCTTTTGAGGAACTGTAACTTATATAAAATGTATACAGTTTAGTATCATTTTAGCATCAGAAGCACATATGATGCCTTAAAATTATCTCTCATTAGGGAGCACACTAGGTTTTGTTGTACAGCAGGGATTTTCAAATCTGGCCCATGAGATCCACTTTCCTGCAGAGCTTAGCTCTAACCCCAGTCAAACACACTTGAGTTTGCTAATCAAAGTCTTCAGGATCTTTAGAAACTGAAGCAATTCAATCTAATCATTTGTGTTTTTTCTGTGCTGACACGATTTCCAGGTGCTGAGAGTGAAGATCTGAAGTGTCTGAGGATTGTGCTGATCGGGAGGACAGGAAGTGGGAAAAGTGCAACAGGAAACACTATTCTGGGAAGAGATGAGTTTGAGAGCCGAATGATCACAGATTCAGTCTCAAGCGTTTGTCAGAGGGCAGTTGGAGAAGTTGATGGTCGATCAGTAGCTGTTGTTGATACTCCAGGTCTCAATGACATGACACTGACTAATAAGCAAACAGTGGAAGAAATAGTGAAATGTGTTTCACTGTCATCACCTGGACCTCATGTGTTTGTCATTGTGTTGAGTGTGAAAAGATTCGATCAGGTTGATATGGACACTGTGGATCTGATGAAGAAGATCTTTGGTGATAAAGCTGTTCAGTTCAGCATCGTTCTGTTCTCTAGAGGAGATGAACTGGAAAATACATCAATACAACAACATGTAGAGAGAGGTAAAAGTGAAGATCTGAAGAAACTGATCAGAGATTGTGGAAACAGATTCTTAGTTTTCGATAACAGAGAAAAACAAAACAGAAGTCAAGTGATTCAACTGTTAAACATGATAGAAGAGGTGAAAAATATTAATGAGGGTCGATACTTCACTAACAGAATGTTTGAAGAGGCAGAGACGTCCATTAAAAAGAGAATGAACGAAATACTGAAAGAGAGAGAAAGACAAATTCAGATTAAACATCAGAAATTGAGAGTCAAATATGAGACAGAAATGGAAGAACTGAAGAAGAGACTGGAGGAAGAGAAAAGAAACGCATTTGAGGAGAGAATACAAAGAGAGAATGAGTTCAAACAAAAAGAGGAAAAACTGCTGAAAGATTTAGAAGAAAAACATAAAAAAGATCAGAAGACACGAGAGGTGGACAACAATAAACTATTAAAAGAGGAAAGACAACAAAAAGCTGAATACCTTAGAAAAATAGAAGAGATGAAGAGAGAGATGAAAAATCAGAGATCACAGCATGAAAAACAGCGAAAAGAAAGAGAAGAAGAAGATAGAAAGAGAGAAGAGAAATACAGACAAGATCAAGAAAAGATGAAACATGAACATGAGCGTATTGTTGCAGAATTACAGATGAGACAAGAAGAAGAAATAAAAAGGAGAGGTTTGGATGAGAAAAGGAGGAATGAAGAGGAAGAGGAAGAGAGACGTAGATGGAAAATAAAAATAAAAGAGGCTGAAAATGACAGAAGAGCGATTCAAGAGGAAATAAAACGACAGCAGAGAGAATGGGAGGATGAAAAGAAACAACAGATGAGAGAACGAGAGGAAGAAGAAAGAAAGAGAAAAGAGAGACATGAGGAACAACTGAGAGAAAAACAAGAAGAACTGGAGAAAATGAAAAAGAGATTTGAAAGAGAGAGAGAAGATGAAAGAGAGATGATAGAGGAGCAAAGACAAAAACAGAGAAGAGAAAGACAAGAAAAAGAGAGACATGAGGAACAACTGAGAGAAAAACAAGAAGAACTGGAGAAAATGAAAAAGAGATTTGAAAGAGAGAGAGAAGATGAAAGAGAGATGATAGAGGAGCAGAGACAAAAACAGAGAAGAGAAAGACAAGAAAAAGAGAGACATGAGGAACAACTGAGAGAAAAACAAGAAGAACTGGAGAAAATGAAAAAGAGATTTGAAAGAGAGAGAGAAGATGAAAGACAAAAGGTAGAAAAGGATAAACAGAAAGAGAAAAGTGAAAGAGAAGAAAAAGAGAGAGAATATGAAAACAAAAAAATTGAAATGAAAAGACATTATGAACAACTGGAACGAGAGAGAAAAGAGGAGTGGGAAAGAAGAAAACAAGATGAAGAGCGACAAGAAGAAGAGAGAAAGAGATGGAAGAATATGATTGAAGATCTGAAACGAGAACATAAAAATGAGGTGAAGAGAAGAGAAAGAGAGGAGAAGGAGAGAAAAGAAAGAGAAGAGGAACAGCTAGATGAAATCAAACAAAAACATGAAGAGGAAAGAAAAGAGATGGAAAAGAAATGTCAATATGAAGCCAGAAAACAAGCAGAAGAATTTAAAGAGTCAACAGAAAGAAAACTGCAGCACGTTCTGGAGCTCACCGAGATGATTAAAGAGCATCAAAAACAGCAGGAGTTACTAGACAAACTCTATAAACACCTGAAAGAACAAAAGAAGAAATAAAAGAGCTACAACAAGAATTTTTTGATTACAATCGGGCGGATCTACCGGGGTGGCATGGGGTGGCAAATGCCACCCTAAAAGAAAGTGCCCCCCTAAATTTGTTTTGTGTCAGTACGTTCACGCCTTCATTCTTAAATTCACCCGTCTGTGTTTGCAAAGCGACAGGGATTGAATCGCAGAATTCAGTCACAAATATAACTTTCTGTATAAAGCAGAACGTCGTGGAATTCGGCCATTTTTGAACAAATAAATCAAAAGTAGGGCTGTACATTTAATCAGATCTCGATATGGACTAGTGTCTGTGAATATTAAAGGTCAAAGAGGCTGCAATTGTTGTTCTACACGTCTCTGGGATACGTGTGCTCTACTACTACACACACACTGAAGCACGCGTGGTGTTTTCAGCTCTTCATTATATTGACACGTGATGTAGGCTTCAAATGTGCACGCCAGCGCGCTATGAGAGGATTTCACCATTTCATTTGATAAAACTATCGTCATTCATTCGTATCGTACACAGACAGAAACTGCAATGTCTTTACGACAACCTGTCAAAATAAAATTTGAAGAAATTTAAAGAGAAATATAGTACTATTTAAACTGTACAGTGAAGCAGTGTTGTTGTTGTTGTTGTTTTTGTTTATGTTTCTTATTTTGTATACAGTCACAGTCAAAAACAGTTTGCTTCCCCTCTCACACATCTGCCACTCATCACCTGTGTCTTAACCTTAATGTCTTTCCTGTGATAATGCCCCTTACTTCTATCACTCTTCTATCTCCTATTAAGTGAGATCACATTGTATGGTCACTTATTCCTTATATGAACTGTTTCAAATGCAAGACATTGATTGCATGAGATTAAGTTTGTAAATGATAGCCTGTGCCCTTTTGTAGTGTGTACATATACTATTTATAATCAAACTGATAACTGTGACTAAATTTCTGTATATATATGTCTGCCATATGTTGCCACCCCTCAAAAATTCCTGTCCCCTTCTCGCCACCCCATCAATATTTTTCCAGATCCGCCCCTGATTACAATTATCTTGATGTTTGAAAAAAGGTTAAAAACAATGAAAGATAATCAAATGGCTTTTATACAGACTGATTTTCACACTGAATTGATTACCTATAGTGTAATATTGTTATCCTGATGCTGTTTTGGGCCATTTAATATTGTCATTTTGCTTGCATACTTCAGTATTTAATAAAAAACATAAAATATTGCAACATTATGTTTCCTTCCATTGTTTCCCCTTTTATATATAAAACAGATATTTTGTTTCTTTCCAGTCCTGTCAACCTTTTTAGCATCCATTATGTAAGGTTTTTTTTAGACCTTATCATTGAAATTTATGGTAGTTATCATCCAGTTATTCAAATAAATCTCAGAGATGTTTGAAAGCAGCTGTATGGACTGGTTTACTGAGACGCAATAATTTTATTGTGAAGAGAAAATAAGCAGATGCATGAACAGGTATAGATGAGCACAGAGTGAGTGAATATAGCCAATGCAGAATAAAGAGTTTTCTTCTTCTTTGTTTCCAAGGGATTTTTTTTTCTGTTTTTCAAGATAATGGAAACACTAAAGGATACCAAATATAGAGCACTAGCATTAAAACAGTTAATTTAAAGTTGATTCACATGCAGCGAATACATTTCAGAAGTGTTTGAAACTAAGAAAAGTGTTTGTAGTTCCTGATCTGTCCAGGATGGGAAGCAGTAATTGTGCATTCATCTGACACGGTGAATTAATAGGTGTGTAGAAAGAAATTCTGTCATTAAAAACTTGTTAAAAAGTGTCAACACAAAAACCAAAGTGTTGCATTTATAATTTTGTTCAGTTAAATGTAGCACAGGAGTATATCCCTGGGTGAAAAAAGAGGATGTTTTGTAATTGGTTTTCTTTTTTTAAACAGTCTCCCAGAATCCTTGGCAGAGTATTGGCATCAGTGTCCAGGACACTAGTGTCTCATGCAGGATGATGGTTCTTCTGGGTAAAAGTTGTTCTGGTAAAAGTTCAGCCGGAAACACAATACTGGGACAGTAGGTGTTTAAATCTACACCTGACACAAAATCAGAAACCAGTGAAGAGAAACACGTCACTGTTTCAGGAAGAAAAACGTCTGTAGTTGATCCTTCTGGATTCTTCGATACGGAGATGAGCCCTGAAGAGTTACTGACAGAGATCATGAAGAGTGTTTATTTATCCAGTCCTGGACCTCATGTCTTTCTCATTGTGTTTAATGTGACTGTGAGGATCACTGAACAGGAAGAGAAGATTCCTCAGATGTGAAGGAGGTGTTAAAGAGTATTTAAGCCATCTAGACATGTTTAGAAATCCATGCAAAATGTGCATATTTTGTTGTTTGGCAAGAAATTCATAAGTCTGTTCTTGATGTAAGCCTTCATCTAATGAGGATTTTGATCTTTCATGTTTTCTGTCATTTTTTATTTAATTTTATTTTCCCCCACAATGTTGTTGTTCTTTTGTTTGTTTGTTTTTGCCAATGTCAGAAATGCTTGTGAAATCTCTTCGTCCTCCACATCTGACACCAACTGAAACACCATATTTTCTTTATCATTTCTTTTTTTTTCTGACATGTTTGTGTGTGTGTGTGTGTGTGTGTGTTATTCTGTATCTGACAGCTATTAAATACCTTCATAATGCCTAAAGTGTGTGAATGAATCTTTTTAAATAATCTTTCTCAGCAAATGGGTGTGTGAAGCAACAATAAAAAACAAAACGATCAAATGTTGATTTGCACTACTGACAGGTTCAACGGTTCTGCCGCCACCTACAGTAAGTGTGTTCATACATTGCACTGCAAGTCTTTTCTTTTCTTACAGTTAATTGCTTGCTTCCTGGTGTGTGTGAAAACTTAATCCAGAAAACGATCACATAGCACCACCCAGAATTCAAGGGTTTAATGAATACAGTTTAATTGTTTTGTAAATGTTTATGACAGTCTGTACAAGCTTCTGTTTAGTGTTAAGGTTGCCTGATCTCAACATAAAATAGTCTTAATAATTATTATATATATATATGATAAACAGAATTTCAACTAGCAGTTTGAGACCAATGGAAAACCATGTGGTTTTTGTTAAGACTTTCTTAAGTTGCTGTTAGCCAAGTCATTTTTCTTTCAGTATTTGGTCTCTCTTTATGCTGACTTTAAGAATGTGGCCAGTGATTAATAAACAAATACAAAAAAGAGACAGATGACTAGTTTATGCAACATTTAGAAAACATTCATTTAAATGCAGTGAACTTTAAAGATGATTTGCAGTGTATTAAATATAACTACAACTATATTTTCGAGCTTGTCGACTTTGTGGCGGTACTGAGAAGCACACAAGACACTCGAGGTGAAATGTCTTCCGTTAGAATTCAGTATCAGCAAAATGTAACATGTTTCACTTTCACTTTTGAGTCACGTGACGCTGTTTGTCTCCGGTAGGTGACGCTGTGACTCCGAGTTGACTCACAACAAAGATTGCTCGAGCGATATTGTCATATAACATGTTAACATTTACGCGGTTATGAACAGTGTTGTAAACCGTTCAAATCTGTTTTAAAACATCCAACTAAACCTAAACCTTTTGAGTATATTTGTTTAGTTATCTGACAGTTTAAATATGTCTAATTTCATTTGCTGAATCGCTAAACACTACCGGCGCTGTGCGTGTGTGTGTGTGTGTGTGTGTGTGTGTGCGAGCGCGCGTGTGTTTTGCACACGCTCAAAGCTGCTCTCTGTAGTTGTTCTCTCATCCACAGCCGCAGAGGAAATTCACTTTCAGACTTCAAACTTTCAGAAGCAGCGTGTTTGTGTTTAAATGAGTTTGTTTTCAGACGTGTGCGGGAAACGTGTTTTACGAGAATCTGAACTCATCTGTTGGATTTACAGTTTTAGGATCCGTGTTTGTTCGCTGCTGATGTTTACTGTGATCGCCATCATCAGTCGGTTTGATCTAATCTAATTTTAATCGTTTAACCGGAGCAAGACTGACGGACCGACACTGAAAACAGATGCGGATCCCGAACGGGTTGACTTCTGATGGAGCTGTTTGTGCATTTATAAACGAGAACATTTTGAAGCTGTGCGAAAGCAACGGAGCTGGAAACCAACCCCGAGAGCGCTGAACAGAGTCATGTTTGGTTTGATCTGTGTCTCGTGTTCTGTTCCGGTCTGAAGAGCGCTGAAGAGTCACTGAAGGAGCCTTTAACTGTTTGTTTGTTTGTTTGTTTGTTTGTTTGTTTGTTTGTCTGGTCATGTGTTCACTGAAAGCTCTTCAGGACTGGTGTGGAGATGTTTGTGAAGGTTACTCTGATGTTCTCATCACAGACATGAGCTCTTCATTCACAGATGGACTGGCTTTCTGTGCCATCATCCACAAACACAGACCTGATCTACTGTAAGAGTCATTTAATTTTGAAAAAATACATCTTCTTCTTTAAAAGGATAGCCTATGAGACAGAACTAGTTAAAGAGAGAAACTTGCATAAAGTATCAACACATCACTGTATTATCATAATATAATTATGAGTGATGCACATGAAAACAATACCTTTACCATGGTATTCAATGGTAATCTTTCAGTCTGGGATGTTTCTTGTACTATGTATCACCTTTTTTATGAATGCCAGCTGGTCACACGGGTGACACTGTTGTTTTAGCCGACTTAAGCCACTTGTTAAAACAGTTGCAAAGCTATACACAGGTCAGTTTTTCCTCTATTGTTAAATGATAAAAACTAATGCCGTCATAAACCGCAGGAATTTATGATATGCAAAATGAAGCAATGCGAAATGATATGAAATTGTATAAAATCTTATGAATGAATGTAATTTAATCATAAAAATATATTGAATATTATCATAGGTGCACATTTAAACATTCCACAGTCCTAAACATACATTGATTGATTGATTCCTCGATTGCCCAGTTTGAAAACACTTGCTCTTTTTCAAATGCACATATCCGTAGTGTTTTCTGGCCTGTTTAGAAATACTGTATGTCTTCCACCTCTTCTACATAATACTGTGCGTCTTCCATTTCTTCTCCTATCCAGATGTGTTCTGCATGTATCTGATGAATCTTCAGCTCTCTGTTTGTTTCTCCCTTGCAGAGATTTTCACTCCCTGTCCAAACACAACATCTACGAGAACATGCGTCTGGTGAGTTTTTAGTTCCTGCTGTCGAAGAGATTGAAACATTGAATGTGAGATGGAGGAGTCTCTTCAAAGAAAAAAAAAAAGAAAAAATTGAAGAGTTTTGTTTATCCTTAGAAATTGTAAGAAACCATCTCAGATCTCAAGTTATTGCTCCAGAGAAGCTCCCTGTGATTACTGTAGCTGTGATCTCATGTACTTTCTTCCTCTTCGTCAGGCGTTTGATGTTGCGGAGCGTGAGCTGGGAATTCCTGCTCTTTTAGATCCAGATGAGCTGGTGTCTGTGGAGAAGCCGGATCTACTGTCCATCATCACATATGTCTCTCAGCTCTACTGTTTCTTCAGAGGAAACTCTTACGGTACTGATCATGAGACACCACATTGATTGTTAAAGATCACGCATGTTAATCACAATTCATTTGAACTGAAATGTGTCATTTTATTTATTGATAATCTCTATTTCATCATCAGTCAGTCAGAAGATTTCAGTGAACAAAGAATCCAGCAGCATCAAAACACAAGAACAGACCTGCACTCAGGTATCTATATATACATGTTTTTTTGTGTGTATTCTTTTTTATTGTCTGTTTTATTGTCCTGCCTGTCCTTTTGTCTATCCAACTCTTCACCCATCTGTCTGTCCATCGGTCTGTCTGGTAACTCATAATTCTGCTCTCATTATCTCAGTTCTCATCAGATGTGGTCAGATCTTCAGATAAAAGTGTCTGTAGTGTCTGTCACACACGTGTTCATCTCATTCAGAGGGTTTTGGTGAAGGGACAACTGTATCACCGCTCCTGCTTCAGGTAAAGCACACACACATTGTCACAAACACTGAACACACACACACTCTCTAAATACACACACATTTGTTTCACTGTATTAGTGAAAACATTAGACATTTAGACTTCCCTTGATTTTATGTTAGATTAGTTATATTTTTATGGCCTACCCAACCCCTAAAGATAACCATCACAGAAACCTTTAAAGGGTTAGTTCACCCAAAAATTTTAATTATGTCATTAATGACTCAACCAGTTATCTTCGAGACACAGTTTAAGATATTTTAGATTTAGTCCGAGAGCTCTCAGTCCCTCCATTGAAACTGTGTGTACGGTCTACTGTCCATTAGGGCTGCAACTAACGATTATTTTGATAATCGATTAATCTGTCGATTATTTTTACGATTAATCTATTAATCGGTTTATGTACTTACAGTATATTTTAGTTTTTTCCATTTTTTCCCCAAGTAAATTATTAATAAAGGGTCTTTATCATTCAGCATAGATTTTTAAGAGATTTTAACCATTTTGCATTGTCATATCCTCATCAAAAATATACCTGGAGTTGTTTTATTATGTGTTAGTAATCCTTTGTCGAACTCTTCTGCAATCAAAACACTGACCCATACTCTAGCAAATTTCACAAGGAGATTTCAAATAATGTTTTCACCATGGCAGTCCTTAGGGCTCCTAAAGTAGTTTAACATCCCAAACAAAGCTTAAGGAATCTTTCAGAACATATTTTCACGAAGAATAAGGATAAAACAGAATAAAATTGCAGTAAATTGCATTTTATTATTTACTAGGAAATAGAGCTGAAACAACGAATCGATTTAATCGATTAAAATCGATTATTAAATTAGTTGTCAACTAATTTAGTCATCGATTCGTTGCTAAATAACTTTTATTTGCCGTAAGCGGCTCATTTCGTGCATATTTCAAATCTGCGGTGACCAAAGTGTGGCAGTAATGAGCCACCGGAGGTTTTACTCAGCCAGTACAACAGGAGAAGTAGCGAATAGCCAATAGCTGGCCTCGTTTTATGTCACGTGCTTCCCGAACAGTGTCTCTGCAGCATTTAGCGGGATGTGGGAGACTGGGAGTACTTTACTTTGAGCCTTCAAAAAAGAAGAGTAACCTGTAAACTCTGCACTACTGAACTGTTTAAGGGGACGTTCACATATCGCGTCTTTTGCGCGCTCAAGTTCGTTATTTCCAACACCGCACCGCATCGAGTTAAAAACATCTCAACTTTTCAGAATGCTGCAAGCGCATCGCGGGTCATGTGACAAGAACTAACCAATCAGCTTCATCCTTTCCCGTAACAACGTTAAAAGCTCAGTCAACATGAAAGGAACAGCTGATCATAGTTGTATATGGATTTCCATTTTGAAATAAATTTAGTAGCAGAGCTACTGCAAGCGATTTTTGAGCTGCAAATCCATTTATTCTTTGCTGAAATTTCCGCGTCTTCAAGGAGAGAGCACGTCATGGTTGCTTAGCAAAGGCAGACGCCTCAGGGGCGCTTCTGAACGAG
The DNA here is from genome assembly GCF_963082965.1 of Carassius carassius. Lineage (NCBI taxonomy): Eukaryota > Metazoa > Chordata > Actinopteri > Cypriniformes > Cyprinidae > Carassius > Carassius carassius. The sequence goes on from NC_081755.1 coordinate 48,639,064, forward strand.
CGCTTTGGAAAGGAGGAGAAAGCGGCGCGCCTAGCGTTTTCCACGCGTTTTTAGGCACGATATGTGAACGGCCCCTAAGACTTTTATTTGTTTTTTATTTGTGCAGTTTGTCGTTTAACAGTTCAAAATTCAGTCGTGCAGCCTAATTATGACTGAATGAGAGAGGTAAATGTTTAAAGATATTTGAAATGCACTTTTTTTCTAAGTATTCACTGCTCTTTTTCACACAGCAGGTTTTTTGTGTGTGACATTTTTTTTTTTCTGGACAACCTTCTGATGGATTTTACTTTAAATTGTGAGTTCCATTCAGGTTTCATGCCATTGGCACTTTATTCGAAGGATTGTTTACAATTTCACAGCAAAAGCTATAAAGCTGTTTCCCAGTAAATAATAAAATACAATGCACTGCAATTTTATTCTGTTTTATCCTTATTCTTCGTGAAAATATGTTCTGAAAGATTCCTTAATAAGCTTCGTTCGGGATGTTAAACTACTTTAGGAGCTCTAAGGACTGCCATGGTGAAAACATTATTTTAAATCTCCTTGTGAAATTTGCTAGAGTATGGGTCAGTGTTCTGATTGCAGAAGAGTTCGACAAAGGATTACTAACACAATAAAACAACTCCAGGTATATTTTTGATTAGGATATGACAGTGCAAAATGGTTAAAATCTCTTAAAAATCTATGCTGAAGGATAAAGACCATTTATTAATAATTTACTTGGGGAAAAAATGGGAAAAACTAAAATATAAGCACATAAACCGATTAATCGATTAATCGTAAAAATAATCGACAGATTAATCGATTATCAAAATAATCGTTAGTTGCAGCCCTACTAGGAAACAGCTTTATAGCTTATGCTGTGAAATTGTAAACAATCCTTCGAATAAAGTGCCAGTGGCATGAAACCTGAATGGAACTCACAATTTAAAGTAAAATCCATCAGAAGGTTGTCCAGAAAAAAAAAAATTGGACACACACAAAAAACCTGCTGTGTGAAAAAGGGCAGTGAATACATAGAAAAAAAAGTGCATTTCAAATATCTTTAAACATTTACTTCTTTCATTCAGTCATAATTAGGCTGCACGACTGGTAAACGAAAAACTTATCACAGAACATGTTTGTAAAGCTTTAAATGTTAACTGTTAAAAAGCAATGTTATCAGCTTTTACGACTAAACATTTGCAAACAACATTGTACTGGAGAATCTGCACAAATAAAAGTCTTACATATCGCGCCTAAAAACACGTGGAAAACGCTAGGCGCGCCGCTTTCTCCTTCTTTCCAAAGCGCTCGGGCAGTTGCGCCCCTGAGGCGTCTGCCTTTGCTAAGCAACCATGACGTGCTCTCTCCATGAAGATGCGAAAATTTCAGCAAAGGATAAATGGATTTGCAGCTCTAAAAATCGCTTGCAGTAGCTCTGCTACTAAATTTATTTCAAAATGGCAATCCATATACAACTATGATCAGCTGTTCCTTCATCTTGGCTGAGCTTTCAATGTTGTTACGGGAAAGGATGAAGCTGATTGGTTAGTTCTTGTCACATGACCCGCGGTGCGCTTGCAGCTCTCTGAAAAGTTGAGATGTTTTTAACTCTATGCGGTGCGGACGCGCCTGGAAAAATGGGCGCGTTGCACAGCGTGCGTGTCATGACCGCGCCGCTTCCATTATGAGCGCGCATACTGCGCGTCTACATTGGAAATAACGAATTTGAGTCCGCAAAAGACGCGATATGTGAACAACCCCTTAAACAGTTCAGTAGTGCAGAGTTTACAGGTTACTCTTCTTTTTTGAAGGCTCAAAGTAAAGTACTCCCACATCCCACTGAATACTGCAGAGACGCTGTTCGGGAAGCACGTGACATAAAACAAGGCCAGCTATTGGCTATTCGCTACTTCTCCTGCTGTACTGGCTGAGTAAAACCTCCCGTGGCTCATTACTGCCACACTTTGGTCACCGCAGATTTGAAATGAGCCGCTTACGGCAAATAAAAGTTATTTAGCAACTAATCAATGACTAAATTAGTTGACAACTAATTTAATAATCGATTTTAATCGATTAAATCGATTCGTTGTTTCAGCTCTACTGTCCATGTCCAGAAAGGTAAGAAAAACATCATCAAAGTAGTCCATGTGACATCAGAGGGTCAGTTAGAATTTTTTGATGCATCGAAAATACATTTTGGTCCAAAAATAGCAAAAAAAAACTATGACTTTATTCAGCATTGTCTTCTCTTCCGTGTCTGTTGTGAGCGCGTTCACTGCAGTGTAGTGATATCCGGTTCGTGAAAGAATCACTCGATGTAACCGGATCTTCACCGAATCGAACTGAATCATTTGAAACGGTTCACGTCTGCAATACGCATTAATCCACAAATGACTTAAGCTGTTAACTATTTTAATGTGGCTGACACTCCCTCGGAGTTCAAACAAACCAATATCCCTGTGTAATTCATGTACTCAAACAGTACACTGACTGAACTTCTGTGAAGAGAGAACTGAAGATGAACACCGAGCCGAGCCAGATCGTTCACGAGTCAAGAACCGTTTCTGTCAGATGCGCCTGATTCGAGAACCGAGGAGCTGATGATACTGCGCATGTGTGACTCAGCGTGAAGCAGACTGACACACAGAGCGTCTGAACCGAACTGATTCTTTTGGTGATTGATTCTGAACTGATTCTGTGCTAGTGTTATGAGCGCGGGTAAACCGAAGGCTTGAATCGAGGGCAATCATCGCAAATGAAGTCATTAGGTTGAGCACAAAAGAACCTTTTCTTCAACAGGTTTATTGAATTGAACTGTCCAAAATAACTACTTGTGATCCAAAAACCGATGCAACCGGTTCTTGACTCGTTATTTGGCTTGGCTCGGTGTTCATCTTCAGTTCTCTCTTCACAGCAGTTCAGTCAGTGCACTGTTTGAGTAAATGAATTACTCCGGGATATTGGTTTATTTTAACTCCGAGGGAGTGTCAGCCACATTAAAAAAGTTAACAGCTTAAGTCATTTGTGGATTAATGCGTGTTGGAGACGAGAACCGTTTCAAACGATTCAGTTCGATTTGGTGAACTGGTTCAAGAAGATCCGGTTACATCGAGATGTTTCGTTCGCAAACCGGATATCACAAACTGCTTTGTTTTGAACTCTCTCACAACAGACCCGGAAGAGAAGACAATGCTAAATAAAGTCATAGTTTTTGCTATTTTTTGGACCAAAATGTATTTTCGATGCTTCAAAAAATTCTAACTGACCCTCTGATGTCCCATGGACTACTTTGATTATGTTTTTCTTACCTTTCTGGACATGGACAGTATACCGTGCACACAGTTTCAATGGAGGGACTGAGAGCTCTCGGACTAAATCTAAAATATCTTAAACTGTGTTCAGAAGATGAACGAAGGTCTCACGGGTTTGGAAAGAACATGAGAGTGAGTTATTAATGACATGATTTTGATTTGTGGGTGAACTAACCCTTTAACTAGTGAGGACCAATGTCAAATGTCCGTTGTCATTTGTCGTGATATTACAGTATTTAAGTGAGGACATTTGACCCTCACAGGTATAGCTAAACCTGTACATAATCATCTAACTCTCTCCCACACTCACTGTACTGATCGTCTGCCGGTGTGTTTCAGATGCAGTCGCTGTCGTCGCTCTCTGCTGCCGATCTCTTTCACAGTGAACAGTGAGATGGGTTCACTGCAGTGCAGTTATCCCTGCAAACCTGCTTCTGGTCTTGACGGGCCTGCAGATCTATACTCACAGAACAACACCAGTGAGATGGATGGAGACAGGAGTGAGATTGACAGAGACAGGAGTGAGACGGATGGAGACAATGAGACGGACGGAGACAGGAGTGAGACAGATGGAGACAGGAGTGAGATGGACAGGGACAGGAGTGAGACGGATGGAGACAATGAAACAGACAGAGACTGGATTGAGACGGACGGATACAGGAGTGAGACAGACAGAGACAAGAGTGAGACAGATGGAGACAATGAGATGGACGGAGACAGGAGTGAAATGGACTTCTACAGGAGTGAGACGGACAGAGACATGAGTGAAATGGATGGACACAGGAGAGAGACGGACAGAGACATTAGTCAAATGGACGGACACAAAAGTGAGACAGATGGAGACAGTAATGGGGTGGACAGAGACAGAAGTGAGACTGACGGAGACAGGAGTGAGACGAACGGAGACAAGAGTGAGACGGACAGAGACCGGAGTGAGACGGATGAAGACAAAATGGATAATGGACGTCTATCTACCTCATTAGAGACTGACATACAAGAACCTCCCAAACCTGCTCCCAGAAGGAGGGCGGAGCCTCAGGACCCTCTTTGCCCCACCCCCAGATCAGCAGATCATCGCCCTGAAAACGGTTAGAATCTTTATCTCAGTGTTACTATGTTACCTTTACTATTGCTACAGTGTAAACGTCATAAAATACACTGTTTCGGTACATTCAACTTATGTGTTTCCAGTAGCTGTCCAGTGATAATTAATGATTAATGCATTTATTTGAATTCAAACAGACAAAAGCTTTTCTGACCTGTCCCATTCATTCTCTTCCCAGCATGCACTGGACAATGTATAAATAATAATGTTACATTGATTGACTTCTTACCAGTTTTACATACACTGTTGACAATAGTATTATCATCACTATTATTAAAGATTAGCAGAGTTTTTTTGTGATTGTTCATGTGCATAGGTCTGAAAACATGAAATACATAATACTAAACAATTTATAACTATATAAAGTAATATCAGTACAAAACCATTTTTACATTTAGCTGACGATTTTATCCAAAGCGACTTACAATTGCTATATATGTCAGAGGTTGCACGCCTCTGGAGCAACCAGGGGATTAAGTGTCTTGCTCAGGGACACATTGGTGTCTCACAGTGGATTCGAACCAGGGTCTCTCACACCAAAGGCATGTGTTTTATCCACTGTGCCATCAACACCCAGGTTGATAGGTTTTAGGTTGATATCAACATTCTTTAAATGAATCTTTATATATATTGGTACAGTAATGATAGCTTAATTAGATTTTCTTTTATGCATGTGGCTCTATATCAAGTGCTTCACCTTGTTTTTAATGTCTTGCTCAAATCAGTACTCACAAAACACATACATTTTTCCTAATTTTATTCATTTGTTATTTTTGATCCTGCTATATATAATGGTTTCATAAAGTATATTTAATTTTAAATAGGTGATTATTACAGTGATGGTTTACCTTGATGTTTTAAATTCAGTCATGAAATCTGAAATTGGTATCAGTTGAAATGCATGTTTTAAAGTTTCTCGTGTGATTTTCTCATTCTGGTCTCAGTGTCGTCTCAGAGCACTGTCCGTAAGGAACATCCCTGGATGAAGCTGGTTGATCCGGGTCCTTGGTCTCATCTTCCTCCGGCTCCATCCTCTCATTCCCGCCACTGGCCCATGACCTTTAACCCCTTCTTGCAGGACAAGTCCAAGGATGAAGAGGTACTGAATAAGTTAGTTTCTGAAGAACTGACACAAACCAGCAGGTTTATTCAACCAACACTGGTTTGGACTCATCTAGTTTAAGTTTGGCCTCCTCTATGTTTAGCCCCCTCTGGTTTTCAGTCATATGATCTCTAGACTGGGAATAGAGTTGCTGGTGTTAGCAGAGGCTTCAGTATCAGGTTTACCTGAGAAAGACTGATTCACAGTCTTTGACTTAGTTACAGATTTGTATTTTTAACTGCTTACATTTTAAAAAAATGTGCCTCTTTAAAAAAAAAAAAACTTTATACACATCCTAAAATTTTACGCACAAAATTACTAATTTAATTTTAGTCACAAAATTTACGCAGCAAACTTCCTTACATCTCTTGCAAAATGAAGCACTGCATTCAAAATATCACAAACATTTGCAAACACCTTTGCCATATTATTAATTCCTGTTAGATTTATGTGTGTTACATAGAGAACTGTGTGTTGTGTTCTGTAAAAAGTGTTTTATGTAATTGAAAACTTAGTCAAAGGCCAGAATTAGTATATGGCCTTGTGATTTGGTGTGTGCTTCTGCTATTTGAGTGTCAGCTTTCAGAAACTGTGTGACAAGTAAATATTTTGAAAAAAAAAACTGTAAGCTAACTCAAAATGGACAAAATTTGTACCACATGTGTGATTGTATAATCACGGAAGATGAAGAACCTTAAACCTAATTCATCATTTATTCATGAGATCAGATCTGAGTTTAGAGCAGATTCGACCTGAGTCTATAATTCAGACCAAGAACCAGGATCTTCACTTTAATGAACTGAAATAGAGAACAGAGTGCAGCTTTATTTCCCTTTCAGAGTCATGTGAACTCTCTCTAATGTTCAACCTGTGGTTGAAGCTGTTATCACTTGTATCTAGTCGATGTGTGTGTGTGTGTGTGTGTGTGTGTGTGTGTGTGTGTGTGTGTGTGTGTGTGTGAGCATCATACAGTCAGAGAATCAGACAAACAAACATCTGACGCTCAAGAGTCACAGTTTGTGGTTGTGGGTTATTTTTCTCTTTGCAAACTCTCTTTTGTGTCTGTGTGTGTGTGTGCTCTTGTTTTTGTGACATATCAGCACACAACTCTGTATAATAACATGGGTATGACACAGGTATTACAAGGAGAGGGTAAAAATGCACAAAGTTTCCTGTGAGGGTTAGGGTTAGGTGTAGGGCCATAGAATATACAGTTTGTACAGTATAAAAACCATTACGCCTATGGGATGAACACACTTTACACAAAAACAAACGTGCTTGTGTGTGTGTGTGTGTGTGTGTGTGTGTGTGTGTGTGTGTGTGTGTGTGCGCATGTGGTGTGTGTTTTAACATGAGACTATCTGTTTTCCTCTTTGTCAAGAAAAACCCTATCAGCTGCAAAGCCTCAGTTGCACACAAAACCTCATCTTCAGTTCCCAGCATGCACCAGGCTGCAGCTTCTGTTCATGGTTTCCCGCTGATCAAGAGGAAGGTGAGACACAAACTGTCTTTGTTGTGCTGCTGGAGTGAACAATACTTCATGTGAATGATAAGAGAGGTTTACTTACAGTACAAGATAATCTTAGAGAAAAAAAAACCCTTCAAGGGTTTGTTCACCCAAAAATTTAAATTAGACTGTTTTACGCACCCCAGAGGCATCCTAGGTGTATATGACCTTCTTCTTTCAGACGAATCCAGTCAGAGTTATATTAAAAATTGCCTTTGATCTTTCAAGCTCAGTTGCTGCAGTCTGCGGGTGTTGGATTGCTTCAGTCCAAAAGATTAGCCAATTTTATTTCACATCTTTTTTACTGAAGCAATGTAACACACACTGACTGCAATGATAGAGCTTGAAAGATCAAAGTTTTTATTATAACTCCGACTGGATTCATCTGAAAGAAGAAGGTCATATACATATAGGATGCCTTGAGGGTGAATAAAATGCAGCCTAATTTTCATTTTTGGGTGAACTAACCCTTTAAATTGAATTATTATATGAATTCATACATTCGATTAGGTTTCAGTTTCAACAATGCATTTGTTTCTCTGTGTATATTCAGATTTAAAAACATTCATAAATAGTTGTCCCTTCAACGTTAGATGTGAAAAGAGCTTTGCGATGAAACGTTTGCAGCAACTGTTGCAGTTTAATTCAGTTGGAAATTTGTCCAACATTTAATGTGAACCTGGAGCAAGAAACCTGTCTTAAGTAGCA